>NW_020867222.1:0-43119 GCF_003369695.1 Bos indicus x Bos taurus | reverse complement strand
AGTGTAAAATTAAAAGGTATGATGGCTAAGGTATTGAAAGTTGAGGAAATATGAGAGACATAAGAAAGTTAGGCACTCTAGGGTAAATGGGTTAATGGAACTTGATAATTCCACCCAAGATATGATAAGAAAAGTGATGAAGAGAAAACAGTGATCTAGTTGCTCAGATTGCGAGTGAATAAAGAGGAATAACTGGTGGATTATTGAAGGTCAACAATAAAGAATAGTTTATAAAATATTGTGTGATTCGGAGAAGCTCTTTACATAGGAAGAAGAGAAAACTTTGGGGAACTTCCGTGGATATAGAAGCAGAGATGTCACAGCGCACAACCCCTTTGGTACACGGTGCAAACATACCCTACTTAATAAATGATAGGTGAAGCGGGGGCCATAGGAGATAGTCACATTTCAGATAGAGCTACATAATGTTGATACATACATAATGTTGCTACATAATGTTGAGACATGTCTTGACATCCAGAGGGACAGGCAAAGATTTTACATGCAGAGTAACAGGCCAGACTGAAAACAATGTAGATGATGCAGAGCTATGGGCCAAGGATGGGACGTTAGCAGTGACTGAAGCTAACAGAGATGTACAATAAAATGGGATTGATTTCAGAGACTATATAGTAGGAGCTAAAGGAGGTTACATGGTTCTATAGTTTCTTTTTAATATTGATTTACATGTCTTATTTTTGGCTGCATTGGGTCCTAGTTGTGGCATATGGAATCCTTCACTGAGGCGTGTGGGATCTTTTGTTGTGGTGTGCAGGCTCTGTTGTGCACGTGGGCTTCTCTCTAGTTGGGGTGAGTGGCCTTAGTAACCCCTGAGGCACGTGGGATCTTAGTTCCACCACGAGGGGTCAAACCAGCATCCGCTTGCATTGGAAGGCAGATTCTTACTAAACTGGACCACCAGGGAGGTCCTTATATCCCTTTTGTTAATAGGAGTTTCAGTTGGTCAGTGGCTTGGGTTTGGTACAATATAGCTTCATATCAACACTAATATCAATACTTCATATCAGTACTAATTGATTGGGCTTCTCAGGTCAGTCAGTGGGTAAAGAATCTGCCTATAATGCAGGAGACACAGGTTCACTCCCTAGGTAAGGAAGATCCCTGGAGGAGGGCATGGCAACCCACTCCTGTATTCTTGCCTGGAGAATCCCATGGACAGAGAAGCCTGTCTAGCTACAGTTCATGGGGTTGCAGGGTCAAATATGACTGAAGCAGTTGAGCGTGCATCAATACTAGGAGTATGAAGGTGTAATGTAGTGTCTCCCTTAATTGTGCTATTGACTAAGTCCAGGCCAGAAGTGCTTTTGAACTCTGGTATCGGAGAAGACTCTTGAGAGTCCCCTCGGATTCCAAGGAGATCCAACCAGTCCATCCTAAAAGAGATCAGTCCTGGGTGTTCACTGGAAGCACTAATGCTGAAGTTGAAACTCCAATACTTTGGCCACCTGATGCGAAGAGCTGACTCATTTGAAAAGACCCTGATGCTGGGAAAGATTGAGGGCAGGAGGAGAAGGGGACAACAGAGGATGAGATGGTTGGATGGCCTCACTGACTCAATGGACATGGGTTTTGGGTAGACTCCAGCAGTTGGTGATGGACAGGGAGGCCTGGCGTGCTGGCAGTTCATGGGGTCACAAAGAGTCGGACACGACTGAGTGAACTGAACTGAACTGAAGCCAGAATTTAATACATCCAGACAAGAACATATGCAACTTGAGAGACCAGGATTGATATTCCTATTTGGAATACTTGCCTGTTTGTGGGATTCATCTTCCAAGTCAGTTCAATGATTAAGATCCACGTAGGATACATCCAAAGTCACCTAGGTAATAAGTATAAAGATGCTGCTAATATGCCTCCTGAAAGTGAGTTGTTTTTAACAAGATAGGGCTGCTGAGCAAACTAAAAGATCAAATTTCTTTTATAATGCATTTAGAATGTCAGGATTGCTTTGTAAATTTTAGGAGTTGTGTACTTGAGATATAACTTATAAAATTTTCAGATTGTTGGAGTCAAATGATACCCTGGAGATATCTTATTTAAGACTTTCATTTTTCAGAAGAAGAGAGAAAAATGACTTCTCCAAGACAAGCCAGCTAGACTTAAATAAATAAGACAAGTAAGATCACTAGACCTAGAATTTCTTTCATCTTTTTCTGAGGACACTGACAAAGGAATGAATTTTAAGAGAAAAAATTATAGAAAGTAAAACAGTTCACCAAAGTTCTAGGAAAGAACTGTGAAAAAATAAAAACTCAAATAAAAATTTTTAACACCTAAGGCTTCCAGGTTGAGACAAGCTGTCTCATGAGAAGTCAGTTTTGAGCAGAATTTAGGTAGAAGTTAATTGTGGAAAGAAGATAAAACTACAGATGGAGCATGTAAAATGCACAAGATAAGAAAACAGAAGCTGAAGATTGATTTGGAAATCAAAATATTCCTTTCTCCTCTCTTACATGCCCTCATGTAAATCTCATCTTGCCACATTCTGTAACTATCCTACTGTTTATCAGGAGAACCACCGAAGATGCTTCCCTTAATTTCTAAGAGCCTCAGTTTCCATCTCTGTCCATGGTACAAGAATTGTACATGACTTCTCTCTCATTGCAAAGTTGTCCTGAAGCCAGTGAGAAGGACTGACCAAATGAAAAGTAAGGGGTCCTTTAATAAGTATGCTAGGATTTGGTCTAAGAAGTTTCCTTTAGGTAGGCCAGTAATCCTGAAATCTATGGTTTCATTTAATTTAAACTCCTATATTAAATAAGATTATACTAGTAGTAAATCATCCTAAGTTTTATTTCACTCAAAATATGTGGTATGACTCATTTGAATGCCTACTATAATGAGCAACAATAGCAATAAAAAATGCTTTGAGTTCATTTACCATACTTAAACTCACTTTTTATTTGATCTTCAAGGAATATGAATTCATAAAATTAGCTACAGATGAGAAAACTTGTCTTTTTTAATAAGCTAAAACCATTTTATTATGATCACAAACTCATAATTCAGATTCTTTGTTTAGATTTTGATTTGGGTTTTCTCTAAAATATCAGTGTTTTTGTTTGGGTTTTTTCTTAACCTACACGCCCTCTGAAAAATCATAAATGTGTACCAATCTCCTTTGAGCACTTGATACATTTTATTCTGTTCAATGAAGTTGTATAAATATAATAAATCATAATTATAAATTTTGGAGAGATAAACATTAATATTGCTTTGTTAGATAGAAATATTTGATCAGAACACATTTTGAAACATTGCATAGACACAAGATGATTTTTCAGTGTTTCCTCATAAGCAAAGTTATTAAATTCCCTAAAGAGGCCATCATTTTTCCATATTAATTCTCAAAATACTAACTTTAAGAATGGAAGGATTATGCTAATAAAGATTAAAGATGCAGTTTAAATTGGGGTAAATGTTTCAAGACAATAAAACTAAAAAAGATTCTAAACAGCACTGAATTGCACAAATGTCTGGGGAAATCTATGAATTAAGTATAGATCATCATCTCATAGTAACCTTTGATAGTTCTCATTAAAACTGCAGCAGTAGAATCTGTTAGAGGCCCCCAGAGAGATATTATGTGTAAATGCAGAAATTAAAAAATGAATATTGAATGATCCTATTGAGAAATTAAGGCCATTCAATTGTGTTAATGGTGGTCGTGTATCAGATCTATGTTTTTCATCTCTTCCTCTAAAAAGAAAATGAAAGCCTACATCTAATTTACAGATTTAATAGGACATAATTCAAGTAACACCTATTTTGCATAGTAATTAGCATTAGGACTTTTATAAAGTATTATATATACTATGTGGTATACATATTTATATTGTATATCTGAATATCAGTCAGTCAGTCAGTGTCCGTCGCTCAGTCGTGTCCAACCCTTTGCAACGCCACGGGCTGTACCTCACCAGGCTCCTCTGTCCATGGGATTCTCCAGGCAAGTATATTGGAGTGGGTTGCCATGCCCTCCTTCAGGGGATCTTCCTGACCCAGGGATCGAACCCATGTCTCTTAAGTCTCCTGCATTGGCAGCCTGGTTCTTTACCACTAGTGACACCTGGGAAGCCCCATATATGTGTATATATGTATGTATATGCATGTATATATTGAAATACACACATATATAAATACATATAAAATTGTATCACTTTGGTCCATCTCTTCAGGGCAAAATAGATGGGGAAACAATGGAAACAGTCACAGGCTTTATTTTCTTTAGCTCCAAAATCACTGCAGATGGTGACTGCAGCCATGAAATTAAAAGAGGCTTGCTCCTTGGAAGAAAATGTATGACAAACCTAGACAGCATTTTAAAAAGCAGAGACATTACTTTGCCAACAAAGGTCCAAACAGTCAAAGCTTTGTTTTTGTGAGGGGACTTCCCTGGTGGCTCAGACGGTAAAGCGTCTGCCTACAATGCAGGAGATCCAGGTTCAATCCCTGGGTTGGGAAGGTCTCCTGGAGAAGGAAATGGCAACCCACTCCAGTATTCTTGCCTGGAAAATCCCATGGATGGAGAAGCCTGGTAGGCTACAGTCCATGGGGTCGCAAAGAGTCAGACATGACTGAGGGACTTCACTTTCACTTTCATGGATGTGAGTGCTGTGCTTAGTCGCTCAGTTGTGACTGATTCTTCGTGAGCCCGTGGAATGTAGCTGGCCATGCTCCTCTGTCCATGGATCTTCTCCAGGTAAGAATACTGGAGTGGTTTGCCATGCCCTCCTCCAGGGGAATCTTTCTAACCCAGGGTTCAAACCCATATCTCCTGCACTGCAGGCAGATTCTTTAGTGATTGAGCCACCAGGGAAGCCCATGGATGTGAGAGTTGGATGTAAAGAAAACTGAGCACCAAGGAATTGATGCTTTTGAACTGTGGTGTTGGAGAAGACTCTTGAGAGTCCCTTGGACTGCAAGGAGATCAAACCAGTCAATCCTAAAGGAAATCAGTCCTGAATATTCATTGGAAGGACTGATGCTAAAGCTGAAGTGCCAATAGTTTGGCCACCTGATGCTAAGAGCTGACTCATTAGAAAAGACCATGATGCTGGAAAAGATTGAAGTCAGGAGGCAAAGGGGACAAGAGAGGATGAGATGGTTTGATGATATGACCGACCCAATGGACGTGAGTTTGAGCAAGCTCCCGGAGATGCTGAAGGACAGGGAAGCCTGGCATGCTGTAGTCCATGGGGCCACAAACAGTTGGGCATGACTGAGCAACTGAACAACATATAAAATTGTCATATCTTTGGGCACTACTCTCTTCAACTTAAAAACATAAGTTTATAATGCAATGACATTCAATTTAATCTTTCTCTTTTAGCATAACCTGAGGAGTAATAGATAATTTAACATTTCAGGTCATAGATCTGTGTGATATCAGAATAAGTATGGAACTCTATTTAAAAAATGATTTCTAGAGTAAGGAGAAGAAGATCTAATTTTGTACAAATACACATTTACAGTTTCAGAGAAATTTGACTATAAGAAGACATCATAAACATTATTCAATTCCATCTAATGCTCTCTTTTTAAATTGAGAATAACAAAGAAATACAGAGAGGTTAAGGGATTTCATACAAAATAACATAGCTATTTATTGGGAGATCTCAAACTAGAACCCAGATTGGCCCCGATCATGTTTCAAAAAGCCACATGAGTCACTGTTTTTGAAGGTAGTTCCATAATCACTTTTCATCTCAGAGAAAGAAAGATTAGTCTTGAATAGAGGAAAGTGGCTTATCAGGCTATTTTTTTTGGTGTTCTGTATGAAGTTGTTCTTCAACAGAGAGTTAAGGCACTGCAATGGATGTTGGTGATAGAGGTACGGAAAAAAAAATTCCATTAAAAAAAAACCAAACCTGTATCTCATCTCAGGAGAGACAAGAACATTAACCAGTGTTTAAACATGTGTTTTTTTCCAGGTAGAGGGGCCCTCAGTAGGTAAAAGAGCGTGGGGTTCATGGGGACTAGGAGAGGTCAGTGAAGAAAGACTTACTTAAGGGGATGGCACTTATAAGGTCAGTAGGCATTATCCAAACCACAGGAGAAGCAGGAAGTCCAGACGGAGGGACACACAAGAACATTTTTGTAAAGATTACCCGGTATTTGAAAGATTTCACTGTAAACACAAAGCTCTTGTTGGGTTCCTGCCTTTTAAATTTTAACTCAATGTCTCCATTACTGTGTTTAACTGATGGTGGGTATAAGTGCAGGTGAGGATTCTCCTCCTGCAGTTACTCCTGCCTGCAGTTACTCATAAAGAGACATCTTCTGATACCGGCAATGATGTTGTCTCCTGGATCAAACATTTTAGGGTAACATTTCAGCCACTAGCCATGTATAAGGCTTTGTACTCCTTGGCAATATTATAAACTTGGGCAGAAAGCAAGGGGAGAACACCTTCAATACTGCCAGGCATATATTACATGAATAAAAGCAGCTCATATTTCAGGGCCAAATTATTCCTATCATAGCAAAGTCTCTTTATGAATTCATTATGTGAATTTCAGCTTTCATAGCAAGTTTCAGGAAAATGAAATGTTTATTTTCCTTTCTGTGTAGAGGCATTTGGATTGTCATGAGCCATCTCTTCCTTTGTTGCATTTTTGATGATGCTTAGTTTGGGGAATGCAATTTTAGATCCAAAGTACATGTAATCATATTGATGTGTAATGGTAAAGCATCAGACTTGGGGCCAGAAGCAATCTATGAGATGAAATAGAAAGCTAGAGTTTTGTATGTCAGCACCACTTTCTCCCTTTCCTCTACCTCAGCACCCAAAGCTCATGCCTCCCTATCCATGTACATTCTCACCTTGAGCTATTCTGCATGTGAACTAATTTATGTAGGCTACCTGTCTAAATACCAGAGCCAATGGTTAATCAGATGCCCAGCACATCAAAAGTCCCTTTCATAAAATACTAGCAGAGCTATGGATTTGTCTCTCCTTTATTCAGTTATGCAAACACAGCATTTACCATTGTGTTAATAATCTCTGGAATAGATAAAAAGCATTTTTGTGATGTTGTGGGTTAGTAGCTATTTTTTCCTCCATTCAAATATTTCAAACGGAAAGCTCCATTTTTCTTGGTCCTTTTCTTCCTACCTTCCTTTATCTGTTATGTACTGATGGATTCTCTGTGTCTCCAGACTGAAATTCTCATGGGACACTCAATGCTAGGGTTTGGGAAATGTGATCTATAAGAGGCCAGACAGAAAATATTGTGGTCTCTGAGGGCCTTATAGTCTCTGTCTCAACTACCCAATTCTACCATTAAAATATGTAATTCATAAACAAGTGGGTATCTGTCTGTTTTAATAAAACCTTGCTCACAAAATTAAGGAGCAGGCCAGATTTATTTGCTGGATCAGACTGCCAATTCCAGTTCATATATAAGCTTCCTGGGGCTAGAGTTCAGCATTGTTTCCGCTTGCTTTGGTTCATACAAAATTATTGGAACAAGTTCGGTTCCGTCTAATATCTTCATGGTCTCCCTAGTCTGATTTTCTCACAGACCCCCAGCTAGCCTGAATCAGCACTGAATCTATTGCATTTCAGTTCAAGCTTGTTCTTACTTGTGACTGAAGGAGGACATCTGTTCCACATCATTTGCCCTTTGATATATGGACTTAGACTCCTTTTTTCTCAAGTCTTACTTATCCTTATCCCCTTCCAGACCCCACTTTCAATGTAAGCATGAAAGCCATTCTACTTGGGATATGTACTCTGACTTATCTAACTGTTAGAATAGCTTTGAACTGCATATAAGGGAATATGGTGACTTCAGTTATGAAACTTTTATGTTTTAAAATTTTTTAATTTTTTAATAATAATAAATAATATTTATGCACTGGGTCTTCATTGCCACAGAGGCTTCTCTAGTTGTGGTATGTGGGATCTTAGATCCCTGGCCAGGAAATAAACCTGGGCCCCCTGCATTGGAAGGGTGGAGTCTTATTCACTGGGCCACCAGGGAAGTCCTTATAAAGACTTTTAATTAACTTCTTTAACGAAAAAGACTGGAGGTGGGTGGTTCCAGGTTTGTTATATTAGCTCATATATATACTGAAGTACCCCAAGCCTATGGCTTTAAACATCCTCATACTACCATGCAGATTTAAGAATACTACCATGTAGTCTATATACTACTATGTAGAGTTAAGAACTCAGGAAGAGAAGTCACCTAATTCATTTATATTGAATTCTCATTATCTCGAAGTTACATGCTTACCCCTAGAGCAACGATCAGCATTTAGGGACTAAAATTGTCAGTGCTTATTCAGATCAATTAGGATCCATTCCTTAGTGCTAGGAAAGAGTCTTGCCTTTCATGAGAGTGAGAGCACTTTGCTGCCTATGCGGCCACAATAAGTATGGTTGCTAGCTGGTAAGAAATGGTGTGTGCAGATAGCTTGGTGAAAAATGGCATTAGTCGTATTATTCTTTGTAAGCAACAGGAGCATGGAGTCCAAAGGAAAGGATAAGAACATCTATTTCTAGTGTTCACTTTCAGCATTGACCTTGGATGTGCTGCTTCACCCCCCTCTCTGCTTGAACTCCCTCCTGTGAAAAATGAGTTTGATAAAGTAGCATCTTAGATTTCATGGAAATAGGAGGCATTGGAATATATCAACTCAGCCCAAGTACTCAATTCTGCATAGACCGGGTATAAATTGTAAAAAAGTTTGATTAAAGAGCGTACTCAAATGACACTTCTGCTGCAGCGGAAAACTCAACAGAGGATGCTGTGTCTCGTCTGCAACCTACTGATTTTCTAAATTACCAATTTATAAAAGTTCTTTTTCAAAAACTGCATAATGTACTGCATTATGTATAATGTACCTGCATTATGTACCTATTGTTCTACCTTTTCTTATTTTTGAAACAAATTGTCAGCAAAAAGACATATTTAATCTACTTCCAAAGAAGGTTAGTTGCTTCCAAGATAAAAGACTGAATGACCTTTTAGGTGTTCTGTGTGGGGATGAGCTAATCACAATAAAACTGCCTTTGTTCAAGTATCTTCCCATGAACAGGACCCAGAGCACCTTGGGAAATTCATGAAGGTCAGAGAGTGGGGAACAGAAACAGGGGTGTTAAGTTTCAGGATCAATAGTTTCACAAGTCCCTAACTCTTTTCACTGTAGTCTTTTCAGGAAGAATATCTATTAGGGCAGCAGTGTGACAAAAGATGAATTCTGCTTAACGCTGTAACACTGAATTAAATGTACCACTCCAATAACAATATAGAGTTAATGACACTCCAGTGCAAATGACCATTTCTATGATTAGAGTGGCTGGTTGCAAGAAAGTCCTAAATTCAAAAGAGTGCATTCAAGACTTCATTGACAGTGGGTTTAAATGAAGCCACAACAATCACGTCTGGTCTTTGAATCAGTGGTTGCAAATGATGAGGTGCTTTTTAGGATCGTCTTGGCAGATTTTCTGAACTAGTGTGCTAGCAGATGCTGCAGGATTCTGTCAGACTGTTAAATAGGCAGGGGATTTCTCCCTAACAAAGCTATTTGAATTAGCATCGCCTCAAAGAAATAGGAGCAATTTCTCCTCTCTGCAGACATTCCCTACCCATGGATTGAATGACCACTTGTCCTAACTTTGTGCTAGGAAATGGAGATGAGGGCGCATAGCAATATAGTCTTTGCCCTCAGTTAGCTGATCATTTGCTCTGCCATCTGTGTGCGTGCAGGTGTGCTCAGTTGTTCAGTCATGTCTGACTCTCTGTGACCCTACGGACTATAGCCCACCAGGTTCTTCTGTCTATGGGATTCTTCAGGTAAGAATACTCGAGTGGGGTGCCACTTCCTCCTCCAAGGGATCTTCCCAACCCAGGGGTCAAACTCACATCTCCATCATCTCCTACATTAGCAGGTGGGCTCTTTACCACTGAGCCACCTGGAAAGTCCTCTCTTATCAGTGTACCAAATAATTCTAAAGTAATGAGGAAGACTTATTAAAGCAGCAGGTTTGATAAGGGCTTATTCTTGAAGAATGAAGAAGCATTATTTAGAGAACTGGAAAAGACATTTGGGTCAGAAGAAACTGCATATCTTGCAAAACACTTGAAATTATGAAAGGAATTTGGGGATCATGGAAAGAAGTTTGCTTGGTTTGATGCACTGGAAGAGTCTCACAGAGCAGAGGGAGATGTGATGGGAGACTTAACTTGGATCCTAATATGGAAAACATGAGATTATTTCTGAAGACATAGAAAAATGTCTTTGGCTTCCCTGGTGGCTCAGGCACTAAAAAATCTGCCTGCAATGAAGGAGACCCAAGTTTGATCCCTGAGCTGGAAAGATTTCCTGGAGAAGAGAATGACAATGTACTCTAGTATTCTTGCCTGGAAAATTCCATGGACAGAGGAGCCTGGTGGGCTACAGTCCATGGGGTCACAAGGAGTTGGACACGACTGAGCAACTAACACTTTCACTTTCAACAACAAATTGGCACTTGCCATGGGCACTGTCGTCTGCCTCTACAAGGATTATATCGTACCCTGTATGCAGTAGTATGCAGTAGCTGTGGGTGCTGACCTTCAACACTCCGTGAAAAGGGTTCTAGGGTAGAAAGCTGAAATGAGGCACTCTGTGCTCAGGGAATAGTAAAGTAATTAGCCTCCAATTAAAATAAATTTAAATTTAAAAAAATTGTTTTAATAAAAATCCTGGTTAAAAAAAAAAAAAAACTGTCAGGACAAGTCTTCAGTTAGTTAAGATATTTTCAGGAGCCAATTTTATGAGCCCATTTCTTGAAACTCCTCATATCTAGAAAAGCACTAAAATCCTTCACGATAACAACTGCTCCTAGAGACTAGCAGAAAGCTTCACCAGACTAGCAGAAAACATCTGGAAAAAATATGTGCTTGATTGCATGCATTCCCCCTTCACCAAAATCACATATATACCGATCTTCCCCTCTGTCCCCTGGGAGCAGTTTCTCAGAGCTATCTGAAGTGTTATCTCCCAGGCTCTAGTCCTCATTTTGCCCCAAATAAAACTGAACTCATAACTCTCATGATGTGAATTTTTCAGTTGATGCTTTTAATTTCCCTTTATCATTGGAATGATAGGGAATACTTCTTATCCCTAAAAGTTAGGGAATACTTTTATCTTCTTATTCATACCACAAGGAATGTATAATAAACTAATTAGTGAGGAAAAAACTATTCATTAAATGACAATATATTACAGTTATTGAATATACTAGATCATTTCTTTTGAAAAACAGAGCTATGACTGCAATGGACACAAAATTCTGAGAGGTTAAATTGAATCTTTATATGACTAATTTCAGGACACCTAGAGGACTAAAGGGTTAGAAAGAAGCAAGATAAAATAACTATTTAAAAAAATTTTCCTTTTTGTTTTGAGTTAAATAGAATGCTTTCTTTCTTATTGAATATGTATTAACTATATAAAATCATTTTGAAGGGAGGTATAAATATGAAATTAATATATATATGCAGAACAACTCCTTGTATCTGAATTGCATTATACCAAGCAGTCTCACATCCATTATCTCCATAAACCTTACAGCATCCCAGTGGTGTAGATAAAACAAATCTCATGGCCTCCAGTGGGCAGGGCTGTAGAGCTAGTTCAAAATAAGAACCCAAGTTATTCTAATCATTTCCACTGAACTTTTTATGAGACAGTAGCATTAAAATTCCATATAATTTGTTAGTTCTTAGTGTAGGAGGGGAACTAAAATGTATTTCATATGCTTTAGGAACCAGAACAGCAAGAATGTTAAATTTTAGCTTTGTCAGAATAGTCTAAAAGAATCAGAGAGGAAACGGAAGGGAATGTGGGTTTTAGGAAAATCTTGATTCTGCAATATTTACTGCAGGCCTAAAGGGCTATTTCTGTTTTTTCAATTAATGTCTAAGGGGATGTGGGATTTCCTTGGTGGCCCAGTGGCTAACATTCTGTGGTTCCAGTGATGGGGCGTGGGTTCTATCCCTGATCAGGGAACTAGATCCCACAAGCTACAACCAAGACCCTGTAGCCACAGCAAAGACTGAAGATCCCAGGTGGTGCAACTAAGACCCAGCACAGCCAAATAAATAAAATAAAATAAATGTATTGAAAAATAACATCCAAGTGGATGATACTATACTCCCCCAAGACACTAGATTCATCTGAAGTTTAGGAGTATATTATTTAAACCTTTTGAGTAGTATGCTATTCCATGGCCGTGGACTTCCCTGTATTTGTTTTCCTTCAGGTTTGAGGAGATTTTCTGGTAGAATGGGATAAAATGACGATTAGGAAAAATAAAAAGGGAGAGAGAGAAAAAGAAAGATACATTAAAAATAGGGTAGGGGGAGAAGGCAATGGCAACGCACTCCAGTACTCCTGCCTGGAAAATCCCATGGATGGAGGAGCCTGGTGGGCTGCAGTCCATGGGGTCGCTAAGAGTCGGGCATGACTGAGCAACTTTACTTGCATCTTTCACTTTCATGCATTGCAGAAGGAACTGGCAACCCACTCCAGTGTTATTGCCTGGAGAATCCCAGGGACAGAGGAGCCTAATGGGCTGCCGTCTATGGGGTCGCACAGAGTCGGACACGACTGAAGCGACCTAGCAGCAGCAGCAGGGGCTTCCCTGGTGGCTCAGTGATAAAGAATCTACCTGCCAAAGCAGGAGATATGGGTTCTATTCCTGGTCCCTGAAGATCCCACATGCCGGGGAGCAACTAAGCCTATGAGCCACAATGACTGAGCCTGTGTTCTGGAGCCCATTGAACTGCAACTGCAGAAGGCCACATACCCTAGAGCCTGTGCTCTGCAATAACAGAAGCCACCACAATGAGAAGCCTATGCACCACAAGTGGAGAGTAGGCCCTGCTCACCACAAGTAGAGGAAAGCCTGCACAGCAATGGAGACCCAGCCAAAATGAATAAACAAAATTAAAAAAAAGATAAATACAGTCGAACAGGAAGAGATTACAAGTATAATAGCAAGGAGGAGGTCATGGGAAAATTCAGAGAATGAAGAAGAAAAAGCAGCACATGACAGTTCAGAGGTCCTATACCATCCAAAAAAAGACAGATAGCAAGCAGCACTTGGGCCTCCACTCCCTTGGCTGACTCATGATCATGCCAAGCTTACCTTCTCAATTAATATCCAGTTAGTTTTTTAATTCACTTTGCATGCATGATCTGCAGCTACTGTCATTTTGTTTTGCTGGAACTCACACTCAGAAGGGATTTGAACTCACCTCTGCAACTCCAAAGATTGCCGTCAGACCATCAGGCTGTGAGGAACTGTAATATCTGCTCAGTCTGGAGACATGGATCTTGGAGACACAGCCACTAAAAAGGCAAAAAGTTAAAAAACTGCTCTCACAATAGTCATACACGCACATCCTAAACATACATATTTGCATTCTAAAACACGCAGCTGCTAAGTCACTTCAGTTGTGTTTGACTCTTCGTGACCCCATAGACGCAGCCCACCACACTCCCCCATCCCTGGGATTCTCCAGGCAAGAACCCTGGAGTGGGTTGCCATTTCCTTCTCCAATGCATGAAAGTGAAAAGTGAAAGTGAAGTCGCTCAGTCTTGTCCGACCCTCAGCGACCCTCAGCAGCCTTCTAGGCTCCTCCATCCATAGGATTTTCCAGGCAAGAGTACTGGAGTGGGGTGCCATTGCCTTCTCCAAAAACATGCAGACACACCCTCAAACAGGCAAACTATTAACACTATGCATGGTATTCATGGAACATCCCTTATAGCATTGTGGTTATAAGCTTAATGTCTCAATCTGAAGAGAATTATAGGTGAAGCAAAATAATCCAGCTAGTTTTGATAACACTGTCAGAATGGAGTTCCTACCTTCCTTTCATCCATTTCTGATAAACAGACTCCTTCAAATCCAGGGAGAGGGCGATGTGTTTCAATTCCGTTCAGTTTAACATATGTTGACTACAACTCTGAATCAGTCACAAATGTAGACATCTCAGGTGATTAAGCCTTGCACTGTGAATCAAATACTAGAGTTCTCTTTCTCTTGAAGGTTCTCTTTCTTCCCTCTGCATGTCATACTTTTACTTATATTTGAATATCCTCCTCAGATGCCCTCTGTCTATGAAAGTTCCCCAGAGATCTCAGAGCAGGTTTGCTGGACTGCTCTGTGCTTCCACACAAACCATTCTATTCTCTCACACACAAGGCACACACTAGTGTATTGCTTATGCATCTTTCAAAAGACATTGAATTTCTTCAGTGCACACTCAAGAAATGCTTGCAAGTGTCATACTCTCTGCTAGGCCAAAGTCTGGGAAAAACAAAACCAAAATATGATCAGTTGTCAGGCTCAACACATGTGAGCCAAGTTACAAGCAGGTATAGCCTGTGAGCCTCCAGACTCTCTCGTCCCTGTGAAAACTACCTTGCATAAAATCCCTCTCTGTATCCTTGACCTTGGCTTTCAATCTCAACACTAGGAAATGTGGATGTGTCCTCATCCAAGGCCTCAACAGCTGCAGAATGAGAGGGTTTGAATAGAAGTGGGGAGGGAAGGACTTCCCTGGAACTTTGCCTTCCACTGCTGGGGGAATGTGAGTTCAATCCCAGGTCAGGAGCTAGGGTCCCACGCACCTTGTGGCCAAAAATCCTAAACACAGAACAGAAGCAGTATTGTGGCAAATTCTATAAGGACTCTAAAAATGTTCCACATCAAAAAAATCTTAAAAAAAAAGAAAGGGGGAGAGATGATTACACTCAAGATTTTGTGTTTTAGTGACTTTAGAAATCAGTGACTGCCTCTCACCACAGTACAAATGAGAAAATTGAGAATAATGTAGTCAAATTACTTTTATAATAGGAGTAATACCTGAGACATTATATCCCCGATTCATTAATACAATTGTCTTAACTCCTTATCTTGGATATCTGCTATAGCTCTACCACCACAACCCTTCTTTGTATTATTCAGCAACAATACAAATTTTATAGTGCTCTCAATAACCCCTGCATCTTCAGTACTCTAATTTACTTTTTTGACCACAAGGAAAAATGGAAGCCCCATTTTCCCCGTGTTATGTCACATATCATCTGTACCAGTTAGAGGATTAACATCACTAGTCTAAAATAAGACCAAAGCTAAAACTTAGTCTATATACCTCTGCCTATTACATATTACAATGTGTGTGGTTAGTTCACTCAGTCTTGTCCAACTCTTTGAGACCCCATGGACTATGGCCTGCCAGGCTCCTCTGTCCACTGGGATTCTCCAGGCAAGAAGACTGGAGTGGGTTGCCATGCCCTTCTCCAGGGGATCTTCCCAACCCAGGTCTCCTGCATTGTAGACTGATTCTTTATTATCTAAGCCACCAGGGAAGCCCAAGAATACTAGAGTTGGTAGCCTATCCCTTCTCCAGGGGAACTTTCCAAGTCGGGAATTGAACCGGGGTCTCCTGCATTGCACGTGGATTCTTTACCAGCTGAGCTACCCAGGAAGCCTCAACATATTACAATACTTGAATGCAAAAAGAAAAAAAAAAAAGACACATTCTCTAAGGAACTCTAAGGAACAGATTATTGTATTATTAGTGTAAACCTGTCTAGTAAAAAAAAAAAAAAAGGTATCATGAGGTATCAAGAGGTTAGGCCAATGACCTTGACTTCTTACTTATCTTTAAATGTGTAATATATAATTTCTGACAGTGCCACTTTTTCTTTAGACTAATGATTCTGCTTTGTTATTTTTACAAAGCACTTAGCTGCTACCTTTTGCCAAGAAGAGGCTCTTTTATCTTTATCACAATAGAAAATGTTTCCTGGATTTTCCCAAACCACGGTGACTCCTAATATGGCATCATTCTTTAATGAGTCCTACAGGTACCCATTACAGAGGCAGAATCATCTATTTTGAGAGAACCCAAAGGCATTTTCTTACCCTCAATGTAGGGGAATGGAGGAAAAAATATATCTCAATGACCCTAACTACATAGCATTTGCAGTGCAATTTTTGTAAAATGTTTATTAAATAATAACCATTTATTTGTTCAATTAAAATGTTTACTGAACTCCTACTATGTTCTATATAGTTTGAGTTAATTTATTAACATGATTACCATCTAAAGTTGATTTAACATACACAAATTACAGATTAAAAGACTGAAGTCATGTGAGTTTTGAATAAGAAATCCACAGTTGCAGAATTGAGTTAGTTACTACTGCTGTGAAATAAACCACCCTACAACATAGAGTATTAAATCATAACAATCCATTAAGGTCAAATTCCGTGCATAAACAATTTATGTGTCCAGAAATATGGTTTCCCAATCTTGACTAAGTTGCCTCATAGATTGGTGTTCAGCTCTTGGTTAATTAGGCAAAACTGCCCAATGGCTGACTGGCTGGGGTCTGGAAACCCCCAGCTCCCTCCATGTGGTCACTAATCCTCCAAGAGTGACTTGGCCTTGTTCCTATGGTGGAGGCAAGACGCCAAAAGCCAGTCAACCCATTGACTGAGAACAAGCAGAGTATGCAAACTTCTGTGGGCTTAGTCTCCACAGTGTTACATATGTAAGGCCAGCGAGAGGCAGAGTGAGCAAAACCCAGAAAGTTTCAGGGAAAAGGATGCTGAAATAGGCATACTGTCATTTATTTATAGCCCATTACTGCAATCAATTTACTGTGATCTGATCAAGGTCCAAATTATTTGTATCTCTTTGACACACAAAATATGTTTACCCCTCCATAAACACCCCAATGTGTCTTGTAATTACAATACCAGGCTACAAGTACAAGATCTTATGATACATACAGCTGATCTGGATGTAGTTTCCTGGAGGTGGCTCATTTTGATTCAGAGACCTAAGAATTAATATTACTAAAATGTCTGGTTATATGTTTTGTAGAAGGGTCACACAAAGCACAGTCCACTTCTTAAAGTGAGAGGAAGAATCTCTACACACATCACTAATCCATACCACTTTTGAACACTTATTGGTAAAATATTGTCGATCATTAGGCACACCCCCAAACACACATGCTCAGAGTGGAGAATATTCTCTGGGGTCTTCTCCCTAAGACTTAATCTCCTCATACTATTCCCCATGGCTCCTGGCTCTGCTCATTTTTTTTCTTGGCGCTACATCTCACCACTTTCCTTACCCTCCTTGGATCCTTCTGAAGAAATACTTGCAGTGACAACTGAACAGGTTTATACTTTTCCACACAAATTTGAAATCTCAGAGGACCTCAGGATACTTCAGTCATCTTGGCCCCTTGTAATCCAAACTGTGTTCTCTTTCTCCCGTATAAAACTCTTAAAATTTTGTGAGACTTCTATGCATCCCGTTCAACTCAAGTTGCCGAAATGATGATCACTAAAGATTTCAAAACATGCCACAAGCATTTAAGCATCTCAGATAAACATTCTTAAGATTTCTAAATGACCTTTTTTTCCTAGCTAAGAGTATCTCAGTTCAGTTCGTTGCTCAGTCATCTCCAACTCTTTGCAACCCCATGGACTGCAGCACACCAGGCCTCCCTGTCCATCACCAACTCCTGGAGCTTACTCAAACTCATGTCCATTGAGTCAGTGATGCCATCCAACCATCTCATCCTCTATCATCCCCTTCTCCTCCCACCTTCAATCTTTCCCAGCTCCAGAGTCTTTTCAAATGAATCAGTTCTTCGCATCAGGTGGCCAAAGTATTGGAGTTTCAGCTTCTGCATCAGTCCTTCCAATGAATGTTCAGGACTGATTTCCTTTAGGATTGACTGGTTTGATCTCCTTGCAGTCCAAGAGACTCTCAAAAATCTTCTCTAACACCACAATTCAAAAGCATCAATTCTTCGGTGCTCAGCTTTCTTTATAGTCTAACTCTCACATCCATACATGACTACTGGAAAAAGCATAGCTTTGACTAGATGGATCTTTGTTGGCAAAGTAATGTATCTGTTTTTTAATATGCTTTCTAGGTTGCTCACAGCTTTTCTTCTAAGGAGCAAGTGTCTTTCAATTTCATGGCTGCAGTCACCATCTGCAGTGATTTTGAAGCCCAAAAATGTAGTCTCTCACTGTTTCCATTATTTCCCCATCTATTTGCCATGAAGTGATGGGACCAGATGCCATGATCTTAGTTTTTTGAAAGTTGAGTTTTAAGCCAACTTTTTCACTCTCCTCTTTCAGCTTTCATTAAGAGGCTCTTTAGTTCTTCACTTCCTGCCATAAGGGTGGTGTCATCTACATATCTGAGGTTATTGATATTTCTCCTGGAAATCTTGATTCCAGCTTGTGCTTCATCCAGTGTAGCATTTCACATGATATACTCTGTATATAAGTTAAATAAGCAGGGTGACAATATACAGCCTTGATGTACTCCTTTCCCGATTTGGAAACAGTTTGTTGTTCCATGTCCAGTTCTAACTGTTGCTTCTTGACCTGCATACAGATTTCTCAGGAGGCAGGTCAGATGGTCTGGTATTCCCATATCTTGAAGAATTTTCCACAGTTTGGTGTGATCCACACAGTCAAAGCCTTTGCTATCGTCAATAAAGTCGATGTCTTTCTGGAATTCTCTTGCTTTTTCGATGATGCAGTGGATGTTGGCAATTTGATATCTGGTTCTTCTGATTTTTCTAAATCCAGCTTGAACATCTGGAATTTCATGGTTCACATATTGTTAAAGCCTGACTTGGAGAATTTTGAGCATTACTTTGCTTGCATGTCAGATGAGTGCATTTGTGCAGTAGTTTGAACATTCTTTGGCATTGCCTTTCTTTGGGATTGGAATGAAAACTGATCTGATAGCTTCCCTCATAGCTCAGTTGGTAAAGAGTGTCTGCTGCTAAGTCACTTCAGTGGTGTCTGACTCTGTGCGACCCCATAGACGGCAGCCCACCAGGCTCGCCCATCCCTGGGATTCTCCAGACAAGAACACTGGAGTGGGTTGCCATTTCCTTCTCCAGTGCATGAAAGTGAAAAATGAAAGTGAAGTCGCTCAGTCATGTCCGACCCTCAGCGACCCCACGACTGCAGCCTTCCAGGCTCCTCCATCCATGGGATTTTCAAGGCAAGAGTACTGGAGTGGGGTGCCATTGCCTTCTCCAAAAGAATGTCTAGTAGGTATCAATTTAATTCTTTCAGAGATCTTAACACAGTGTCTTGCAGATACATCCTTAATATTATCTATACATGAAGCCTGCATTTTTCTTTGAGTCTTTGCCTAGCTGGTGATATTGAAGATGAGCTAGTTTTGTATCTAACCTAGTAAACTTTGGAACCTCTCCATTCCTTTAAAAAAAAATTTATTTATTAGTTTGGCTACACTGGGTCTTAGTTGCAGTATGTGGGTCTTCATTGTGTCATGCAAGATCTTTTGTGGTGGTGTGCAGACTCTCGAGCTGTGGCACACAGACTCTCAAGTTATGGCTGGAGGCTCAGTTGCTTGGTAACATGTGGGGTCTTAGTTCCCTAACCAGGGATGAAACCCACAACCCCTACACTTCAAAGCAGACTCCCAACCACTGGACCACCAGGGAAATCCCTCTACATTCCTCTTAAATGCTACTTGAAAATTGGTTAGTTCTTTTGTTCGTTCATGCCTTTATTTCCACACCTTATCATACACCATTGATGACATTCTGCTGACACTTTCAACACTGCCTGGGGAACTCCTTATCCATAGCCATATTATGATACCTAGCCATGTTACTCGTTTTTTCCCATTTATTAACAGCTGGCTATAGTTTTGTGAATTGCATTGCTACTACATAAAATGGTCATGATATGTATTAGCCTGTAATAAAATGTTTCTATTTTCTTAGACTTCTCCAATCATTTGCACACTTTTTTATAGGTGTCAATTATTACCCAATAAGCTGATATCTCACATTGTAAGTTTTTGTTACATTAATAGCATCAACTCACTTCTGCTGTCAGTTTCTTCATTAGTTAGTTACTGAAGCATAACAAACTACTCCTGAAATCAATGTCTTAAAAAATAATCATATATTATTGATCCCAAGCCTAAGGGTGAGTGGAATGGTTCTTTTCTCATCAGGCACATTCTTTTGTTTATGATCAGCTATGGGCAATTATTGTGATCTGCATTTTCTCACCTGTTCGGTAGATTTGTAAACTGATCTAAGATGGTGTTAGCTTTTACACTTGGAACCTTTTCCATGTGATCTCTTTTATTCCATTAAAAAGCATCACAGCACTGGCAGCATTCCAAGATAAAGAGTAATCAAGTTCTCAGGTATTTCATTCCTTCCACTGTGTAATAACAGTCAAAGAAAGAAGGCTGGTCCAGAATCAATGAATGGCCAAAGACTGCCAACAGTGGGAGAAACTGCAAAATCACAAGTAAACGGGGGACTATTAATCAGGACAAAAAAAATCTCACACAAGAGTTTAAAACTAAATAAATAACCCCCATATACAAATCTTTATCTGATAAAGTTAATACCAGGGTCTGTATAGTACAGTACTCAGCAACCTGAGTGCTGATGTTTGGATCTGGTGTTGATTCCAACCTCCAGCAAGACCACTGGGATAAATTCCTTAATTTCTGTTCTTCGGTTTCCTTATCTATAAAGTGAAAATGCTCATTACCTTATTGAATCTGTATAAGAATTAAATGAGTTAAGTCACATAAAGTATTTAGCACTGGGGCTACTGTACTATGAGCTACTGTATTTAAATTATATGTTTTTTTATTTATAATATACATTTTGTAATTATTAGTTTTTCAGATACCTACATTGTCAATTTTCACTGAAAGTTACTGGTGTTTACAAACATTTAATACTTTGTAAATTGAAGGCAAAAGAGTTAAAGTGATTTCTTGAGTTAGATTAAAAGTAGACAGCTGTGAATTTATTCTTTTGTGAAATAGTTAGAAACATTACCTGTACTTTTATCATAGTCTAGACTCAAAATATTTTAGAAAAATAGAAAAATTTTATACACGCACATAAGCATGTGCTATGATTTAAGGAAATCATTGTGATATACCTCAGTTCCTTATAGACCTTTTGCAGAGAGAAATAATGTATGAACAGGATGTATTGATATATATGTGACATATACATGTCACAGTCTGTAGTGTCATAGAAATTTAACAATACTGTCATCGCCATTTGCTTATGGAAAAAGTGAGTGAACCATCTATGTAAAGCACAATTTCTTTATGTAAAATAGGCATAATGGTAAATCCTATCTACTCATAGCATTCTGAGGATTAACTGTAATTATAGACACACACACACACACACACACACACACATGCACCCAATTACAGAGGTTATCTCAGTTCCTGGCACTGAATAAATACATCTTCCTTTGGTTATCACCATCTCCATTTACATCCTAATGTATCCTTTTTCATCCAATGTGATAGACAGGAAAGCAGACTTGGTCTTAAATGTTTTAGAATACATAAATCTATGTATTAAATGTTTTAGAATGCATAAATACATCAATCAGGAAGGTTGATGGTGCTGGGGTAGCAAAAGAAGACTTTAAAATGTTAAACTATATGAGAGACAGTAACTGCTATGTCTGTGATGGGCTAATGGGATAGTATGTGGTAGAAAAGCCTACAAATGTCATGAGCATAGAAATCATCTGAAACTTTGAGTGGATAACCTCATCTTGTGAAACTGTGCATGCAAATAGACTTAGAATGAAGAATAAGCTAACATTCGTATCATTATTTCTCTTGAAGAATCTTATCTTGGTCTCAGAGAGGGGCCCCTGGCAGGTTTACTTATCAGGAGCTCTGGCTAAGTTCCTGAGAGAATTTGAGAAGGCATGTGGAAGCTGCAAGCTCAAGATGCTGCTTGGTTTAGTGAGTCAAGGTTTGTGAATTAAAAGATAAATAGCCAGTGGTTCAATACTGGCTTTCTCCTCATGTTCTTCTTCTTATTTTATTTTATTTTTTGATATTTATTCATTCAGCTGCACTGGGTCTTAGTTGAGGTACTCAGTGTTCAATGTTTGTTGCAGCATGTGAACTCTTAGTTTCACATGTGGGATCTAGTTTCTTGACCAGGGATGGAACCAGGACACCCAGCACTGGGAGTGTGAAGTCCCAGCCACTGAAACATAAGGGAAGGCCCTCCCACCATGTTCTTTGGCAAGTTGTTTAATCCCTCTGAGCCTCTAGAATGTCATCAGAGAAATGAGAACAATAATAGGACTTTTCTCTGATTGTGTATGTGTATGTGTGTGTGTGTGTGTGTGTGTGTGTGTGTGTGTGTGTATGCAACAACTCACGGCAGCACTTAGCCCACGGCAGCACTTAGCCCATTGCCTGGCATGCACTCATTCAATAAATATCTATTCAAAAAAATCACAGGACTTCCCAGGTGGCACAATGGTAAAGAACCTACCTTCCAATGCAGGAGATGCAAGAGACGCAGGTTTGGTCCCTAGGTTGGGAAGATCCACCAGAGGAGGAAATGGCAACCCATTCCAGTATTCTTGCCTGGAAACTTCCATGGACAGAGCAGCCTGGTTGGTTTCAGTCCATGGGGTCTCAAAAGAGTTGGACTGACTGAGCAACTGAGCATGTATGCAATAAGAATCATGGTTATAGCTCTAGATAGGTGGAGTTTTAGCACTTGGAGATCTCAAAACCCTTACTCCAAACTACTTTAGTCCTATCACTGGCCTCTGCACATTAAACTCAGCCACTAAGCCCTTGGTATACTCCTCTAGTTGATTCTGAAGCACAGATTCTCACACAGAATATGTGCTTGGTTTTCTAGCCCAAGAGTCTAGTTGCAACTTAGCAAGACATTCTGTCCAAGCCCCACTTCCATCTTCCTGAAGATAAGGGTGAACTATTATCACTTTGTAAGATGCGGATAAATTCTATCTCATTGGATGATGTTATAGTCTAAATTGTGTCCCCTTAGAACTCATACATTGAAGTCCTGACTCCCAATATGACTATTTGGAGATAAGGTGCTTTATTTATTTATTTATTTACCTGTGCCTGGTCTTAGTTTCAGCATGTGTAATCTTTTTTGTTTCAGCTGTGGCATGAGAACTCTTATTTGCAGTATGTGGGATCTGGCTTCTTGACCAGGGAGGGAACATGGCCCCCCTGCACTGGAAGCCTGGAAGCCTTAGCCACTGGATCACCAGGGAAGTCCCAAAATAAGACCTTTAAATAGGTAATTAGGGTTAAATGAGGTTCTAAGATAGGGCACTAATCCACTATGACTGGTTCCTTATCAGAAAAGGAAGAAATACCAGAGATGCATGTGCACAGAGAAAAGGCCATTTGAAGATACAGCAAGAAGATGGCCACCTGCAAACCAAGGAGAAAGGTCTGGAGAAACCAAACCTACTAACAGCTCAATCTTTGAATTTCAGCTTCCAGAACTATGAGAAAATAAATTAATGTCATTTAAGTCACCCAGTCTGTGGTACTTACTTTATTTTGGCAGCCCTGGCAGGCTAACACAGATGAGTATAAGAATCAAGGAGGTAATGCATATATAACACTGTGCTTGAAATAATATATTCTAGCAGTGTCGTGCAAACAAATTGCAAATGGTGAAAAACAAGTAACAAGAAATCCAACATTCCACATAAATATTTTGTACAAAAAGCAGACAAATTATGAAAGGCTGAAAACGTTCAAGAATTATATTTAAAAAAAAAGCATTTAAATAGGTCAAAGATGAGAATCTAGAATAATAACTGAGACTCTCAGGAATTTCGTGTATTAAAGTATAAATACTGGATGAGTGGGAAAAGTATTCCATGGCCCTGCCTGCTTATATTAATATATAGAACATGTATTGGGATTCTTTTTCATCTTTTCAATGTGAAATAAATATTTTACTCTCCCTGCTTTTTTATGTTATTTTATTACTCACTGAGGATGAAAAATTACTTCCTTTAAGATATTTACAAAGACTACAAGTACTTATTTTCTCAGGTAGTGGTGGTTTAGTTGCTAAGTCGTGTCAGACTCTTGCCATCCCATGGACAGTAGCCCACCAGGCTCCTCTGTCCATGGGATTCTCCAGGCAAGAATACTGGAGTGGGTTGCCATTTCCAGGGGATCTTCCCTATCCAGGAATTGAAACAGGGTCTCCTGCATTGCAGGTAGATGATTTACCAACTGAGCTATGAGGGAAGCCCTTATTTTCTCAGCTGCTGCTACTGCTAAGTTGCTTCAGTGGTGTCCGACTCTGTGAGACACCATAGACAGCAGCCCACTAGGCTCCTCTGTCCCTGGGATTCTCCAGGCAAGAATACTGGAGTGGGTTGCCATTTCCTTCTCCTATTTTCTCAGAGGCATTCCCAAATCCACACAGGTGAAAGCTATGCTCTCACCTTGTCATATCTATGAACTCAGCCCAGTGCAAAACTCAAGGCAGTCTCTAGCTCCAAGAAGATCCTATTTGATAATGGTACAAGTTGAGACTAGAGCAAGAATCCAGCCATTGCTGGTCAGATCACCACAGGCAATTCTTTATCAATACTGGCTGTTATCCCAATACATCTAACAGACCAGAATAGCATGTAAAACTATAATGGAAAGTGGAACCAGTATCATTGACTTCCCTGGGGAGGGAAATGGAGTTGTCATCCCATTATGCTGGATGAAGGTAGACTTGCACTTCGCCTCCAGGGGTGCGCTAGGGAGCTGTGTTTTAGCCATTCCTATGCACTCCAGTATTCTTGCCTGGAAAATCTCAGGGACAGAGGAGCCTGGTGGCTACAGTCCATGTTGGATACAATTGAGCACCTGAGCACGATGACCTGATGATGCACCATTTCAAAAGTTCCATTACTATTCTTTCTGCCACCCCGTATTACCATCAATGTCTCCCAAACTTTAAGAGCTCTAGGGAAATATTACAGTACAGTGAAAAATATCTGTTACTTCTGAAAGATGTGTTCAACTCTCAGCTGTTTTTCAACCAATGCAATTTAACTATGGTCATTTAAAATACTCAGTTTCAGTGTTCTCATCTTTAACTTCCCCAGAAGGTTACTCTGAGAATTAAACAAAGAAAAATTTAGTTTTGTTTTTTCCCCAAGATTTAATACTTAAATTTTTTAAATAGCTACAATATTCAGATTGTTCTAGATCTTATTTAACCAACTTAGGAGGGTCCAAATTAACAGCCCAGAATCTTTGCTGTATGACAGCTGTTGGCATGCGTCAATAACCATTGTTTGGGAATGATCTCTCCATGTCTCTTGTCTCAGACATCTGCTTTATATCTTCCCTTCAACTGCATTCCAAACCACTTTCCAGAAAGAGTATTCTTTCCCACAATATAAACCATCACAACATGCATTTTAATGAGGCATGGTTGCACCCTCCAAAATTAATGTCTGACACTAGCAATAACCGAGGTGTCAATTCCTGTTAACAATCTATGCCTTGGCAGATTTTTGTCAATCCATTAATAATGTGTGTAATTGATAGCAACAGTGAGAGGCCACTGCTATTAATTCACTTCTGATTACAGATGATTATTAAGGATGACGGTAGTGGGTATTTTTCTCCTTGTCAATCTAATTTTAGTATTTTGAAGTTACTTGTATGAGATAAGGAAAAGAACACAATATAAAGTCCTGGAAATTGACTCATATTTAAATTAAACCTTTATAGAGTATTCATTCTATGTTAGGTACTGAGCTATGTACTTTGCATATATTATCTTCCTTAATCTTTACACTAATAACTTGAGACATGTTTCATTCTCCTGCATTTCAAGACTTCTATGAATCAAAGAGTAAATAATATATATGATTCAGTAAGTGATTCCAAAGGTCTTTGAGAAATAGAGGGCTACATTTTAATATATTGTCCAGGGCCTCATACTTAAAACAGGATATTGCTTACTCTTTAATCCTTAACCTGCAACCTCTGCAACTGTTTCCTTGCTGGCAAATAGAATTTCATATAGTCAAGGTAAATAAGTAAATAAAAGATACTCAGTATTCTCAGTCTCCTTTGAAGTTAGGTACATTCACATTAACATATTAAAAGGCTTTTAGAAATTCTGCTCTAGGGAAAACTTGCTAATGTAATTTAACCCAATTATCTCCAAACTTAATAGACCAAGAAACACCATTGTCATATAATACCCATAGACAATCCATGAAACAGAGATTCTACACGTCACACTTCGGGAAACAGTGATCTCAGTCCATGAGATGACGAGTAAAATCACACTGACATGCAAATAAATGTCTAGTTATACATAAATAAAATATCCAACGTTGTCTCTGACAAATTTTTCAAATTGTGAGACTTCAAATGTTTTTGTAATGATAAAATTCTGTAGTTTGAAGTATCTTTAGTGCCCAAATTGCTTTCCAGACCAAATACTCATCTGTTGTGGGAAGTGGTAGAGAAAAGTGGCCAGGAGGGCCTTCCCTGGAGGTCCAGTGGCTAAGATTCAGTGTTCCCAGTGCAGGGGGCTGGGGTTCAATCCTTGATCAGGGAACTAGATCCCACACGCCGCAACTAAAGATACCACATTTCACAACAAGGATGGAAGATCCTGCGTGCTACAACTAAGACATGGCTCAGCCAAATAAATCAGTAAATATATTTTTTAAAGGAACGAAAAGTGGCTAAGAGAACAGGATTCTAGTCAGAGAGGCTTGGATTCAAATCTTGAGTGTAACACTTACTGAACAGCTTTAGTAAAGCTACAGTACCTTTCAGAACCTCATTTTTATTGGTTTCTGTTTTTCTTTTTAATCTGAAAATAAAGACTTTAGTAGTTCCAATTTATTGAATTGCTGAGAAGATCAAAGAAGAATAAAACAATCCTTTGTACATACCAAGCTTCCAATAGGGTTTGTTCCAATTACAATCCATCCATCAGCAGCAGCACCAATGACCCCAAATTATAACAGAACCATGAAGACCAAGGACAAGAGTCTGAACACAGTGAAACAGAGAATAGAGAGCCTTGTTATTTCTTGAGTAATGTGTTGCCATGAAAAGAAAAAAAAGTGCCATGTTTTATAAAGATGAAACTGGGTAGCTTAATTAGGGAAAATAAAGAAAATAAGGAGATGAGAAAAGATTTCACTGGGGAAATGGAGGCAGACCAGACAGAAACAAGAGCTTGGATTACATTTTTAATAGCCTAAAAATGGAAAGGAAAGGTTGAGATTGACACATTATAGTCCTGTTTTCTCTTTTGATGAAAAATATATTTTTTTAAGATTCCAGGATGCAAAGATAGACCATCAACTTCATCCAGACATACATATTTTATTCTTTTAGAAAAAGCAATCCCACTGATATGCTTAGAAAAACAGATATGCATTATAGTGACTGTTGTGAAACCGCCAGGCTGTCCTGGCCTCTGGTATTTCTATTTGCATGCTAATGAAACCAGAGGCCAGATGCCACTAATTACAACCCAGTCACTCTGTCCAACACCCCACAACCAACTGCTGGTGAATGGACCTCGTCATTCCATTATGCAAATGATACTTAGGAAGAACAGAAATAAATTCTAAATAGTGGCAACCAGAGCCATATATTGGCAGGAGGTAAATTAATAAATATATTCAAGAAATGGAAATTAAAAATTATTATTCAACACTATATTAATCATGGCTGAATAAATATGGAACAGTACAACTCTTTTTTTTCCCCCTCAGTGTCTCATATAATAGAGTAAAACTTCCAGTAACTTGCTAAGGTATACAGTCAATTGTATTTCCAGAAAGCATCAATCAAGTTGCCAAAGTGAGGGTTAAATTTTCTCAACACTTATATTGTTCCTTCTTAATGAAAAACAAAACAAGAATCCTAACGGGTGTTTGCCTTCCTTTGGGTTATCAAGTTATTATATCAAAATTGCATGCTATTATTACAATAACTAGCTAATAAGGAGAAAGAGATCAATTTATTTGTTTATGGTGGTTTTTGATACTGAACTTCTTAAGACTATTGTTCTCATGACATGATTTTGTTTAGTTAGGTTTTTGTTCGTTTTCTACCAAATAAATGTGAAAAGGGAAGCAAATTGTAGAATTGAAAGAAGATGTGTTTGGAAGTAAAGCATATATGTTAAATTACAGAAAAATTACTTGTTATTTGAGGAAGTTACTTCAATTCTCCATGCTTTAAAATTCTCCAAGCTTTAATTCCCTCCTCTCATAAATCAAAGTAGCAATAACTACTCTTGGACTCACTGTGCTAACCAAACGAGACAATGTATTTGCAACACCTAGTCCTGTGCTGGCAATGTAATAGGTGTTCAGGAAATAGTAGCTACCATTTTTCATTACACATTCACAGCTTTTTGAGACTCTCTTCCTGGACAAGCTTTGTATCACTTAACATTAACTTCTGTTTCTTTACTGTCCCATAAATTTGGTCTCAGTAATGTCAAAGTGCCCCTCTTGTCCTGATTTTTATAACTACATGGAGTAAGGATGAAGTCAAGAAGTACTTGAAATCAAAACCATTCAAAACAAGTGTTTTCTGAGCTGATTTGAAAGCGGCTTACTTGGAAGTGCATTGAACATAGGAAAGCCAAGTGTTGAAGATGGGAAATCAGCCTCCACAAAGATTGCCTTAGAGGTATGTGTGCTGCTGCTGCTGCTGCTGCTAAGTCGCTTCAGTCGTGTCCGACTCTGTGCGACCCACCAGGCAGATGGCAGCCCACCAGGCTCCCCCGTCCCTGGGATTCTCCAGGCAAGAATACTGGAGTGGGTTGCCATTTTCTTCTCCAATGCATGAAAGTGAAAAGTGAAAGTGAAGTCACTCAGTCGTGTCCGACTCTTAGCGACCCCATGGAATGCAGCCTACCAGGCTCCTCCATCCATAGGATTTTCCAGGCAAGAGTACTGGAGTGGGGTGCCATTGCCTTCTCCGAGAGGTATGTGTGAGCGGAGATCAATTCTCCCCAAGGCAATGTCAGTATCAGGGCATCATTTTGCATGAATACCACAATGAGGGTTTAAAATATATTTTCTATTCTCTATTAGAAGTCTCTTCCTCTCATGGAGCATTTCACAAACTCCTAATCGATTGGACTGCTCATATTAAGACCATATATTCCACTTTTTTAAGCAGTTTCTGATTGTTTGCATTCTAATCCATAATTAAGGTAATTTGTTACATATTTAACCAGCTGTGATGACCATATTACGCCTTCTGGCATTTAACTTTTACATTATTTCACAAAATGAGGTTTTATCAGACCAGGTATTATGACTGTATTCTCAGAAATCTTCCTTGGCTCTCCAGCCTACCCTGGATTTAAAAGAGTCCATGAGAATTCTTACCTGGAGAAGTTTATTCAAAACAAATGGGACTAAAAATAAAAAGTTGAATGGAATCCCTCAGGACCTCTTAGACTGATTGGTAGATAGCATTTAGCTTTTGTGTTGATTTAGGTGAAGAGGTAAGGCAAAGAGGGCATCAGAGGATGCAATTGCTGGATGGCATCACTGATAAAATGGACATGAACTTGGGCAAACTTCAGGAGATGGTGAGGGACAGAGAAGCCTGATATGCTACAGATCATAGGGTTACACAATGGTTCACGATACATATGGTTCACCATAGGTTCATACCATAGGTTCATGATAATGTGATCACTCACCTAGAGCCAGACATCCTGGAATGTGAAGTCAAATGGGCCTTAGGAAGCATCACTACAAACAAAGCTAGTGGAGGTGATGAAATTCCAGTTGAGCTATTTCATATCCTGAAAGATGATGCTGTGAAAGTGCTACACTCAATATATCAGCAAATTTGGAAAAGTCAGCAGTGGGCACAGGATTGGAAAAGGTCAGTTTTCATTCCAATATCAAAGAAAGGCAATGCCAAAGAATGTTCCAACTACCACACAATTGCACTCATCTCACATGCTAGTTAAGTAATGCTTAAAATTCTCCAAGCCAGGCTTCAGCAATACGTGAACCATGAACTTCCAGATGTTCAAGCTAGTTTTAGAAAAGGCAGGGGAACCAGAGATCAAATTACCAACATCTGCTGGATCATTGAAGAAGCAAGAGAGTTCCAGAAAAACATCTATTTCTGCTTTGTTGACTATGCCAAAGCCTTTGACTGTGTGGATCACAACAAACTGTGGAAAATTCTGAAAGAGATGGGAATACCAGACCACCTGATCTGCCTCTTGAGAAACCTGTATGCAAGTCAAGAAGCAACAGTTAGAACTGGACATGGAACAACAGACTGGTTCCAAATAGGAAAGGGAGTACGTCAAAGCTGTATATTGTCACCCTGCTTATTTAACTTATATGCAGAGTACATCATGAGAAACGCTGGGCTGGAAGAAGCACAAGCTGGAATCAAGATTGCCGGGAGAAATATCAATAACTTCAGATATGCAGATGACATCACCCTTATGGAAGGAAGTGAAGAAGAATTAAAGAGCCTCTTAATGAAAGTGAAAGAGGAGAGTGAAAAAGTTGGCTTAAAGCTCAACATTCAGAAAACGAAGATTATGGCATCCAGTCCCATCATTTCATGGCAAGTAGATGGGGAAACAGTGGAAACAGTGGCTGACTTTATTTTTCTGGGCTCCAAAATCACTGCAGATGGTGATTACAGCCATGAAATTAAAAGACACTTACTTCTTGGAAAGAAAGTTATGACCAACCTGGAGAGCATATTGAAAAGCAGAGACATTACTTTGCCAACAAAGGTTCGTCTAGTGAAGGCTATGGTTTTTCCAGTGGTCATGTATGGATGTGAGAGTTGGTCTATAAAGAAAGCCGAGTGCTGGAGAATTGATGCTTTTGAACTGTAGTGTTGGAGAAGACTCTTGGGAGTCCCTTGGACTGCAAGGAGATCCAACCAGTCAATCCTAAAGGAAATCAGTCCTGAATGTTCATTTGAAGGACTGATGTTGAAACTCCAATACTTTGGCCACCTGATGGGAAGAACTGACTCATTTAAAAAGACCCTGATGCTGGGAAAGATTGAGGGCCAGAGAAGAAGGGGATGACAGAGGATGAGATGGTTGGATGGCATCACTGACTCAATGGACATGGGTTCAGGTGGACTCCGGGAGTTGGTATTGGACAGGGAGGCCTGGCGTGCTGCAGTTCATGGGGTCCCAAAGAGTCGGACACGACTGAGTGACTGAAGCGAACTGATAGGGTTACAGAGTGGGACATGACTAGCGACTGAACAACCACAACAACAAGGTGATTCATGTTAAATTTTGATTCTTATGCCAACTGTGCCAGCCAATCTTCACAAGAACTGTGGCCCTTAGTATGTGTTCAGCAAGTCCAGACTGGATAAACACCTCAGTGAAGTGTGCAGGGGATATATTCTCAGATAGTATTAGGACTCACTAATGACGGCCAACCTAGAGAGCATATTAAAAAGCAGAGACATCATTTTGCCAACAAAGGTCTGTATAGTTAAAGCTATGGTTTTACCAGTAGTCATGTATGGAACATGAGCTGGACCATAAAGAAGGCTGAGCTCTGAAGAATTGATGCTTTCAAACTGTGGTGCTGGAGAAGACTCTTCAGAGTCCCTTGTACTGCAAGGAGATCAAACCAGTCAATCTGAAAGGAAATCAACCCTGAATATTCACTGAGAGGACTGATACTTCTGCTGAAGCTCCAATACTTTGGCCACCTGATGTGAAGAGCTGGCTCACTGGTAAAGAAACCCTGATTCTGGGAAAGACTGAGGGCAGGGGACGACAGAGATAGGATGGTTGGATAGCATCACTGACTGAATGGACATGAGATTGATCAAACTTCAGGGGATAGTGAAGGACAGGGAAAACTGTGTGCTGCAGTTCATGGTGTTGCAAAGAGTCAGACAAGACTGAGCGATGGAACTGATTCTCAGTGATGACTGATTCTCCAAGATCAAATGGTCCCTAAGTGAGAGAGTCAGGATCCAAATCCAGATCTTTTTAATTCCAAATCTTATGTCTATATGAAGGTGTTACACAAACTCTGACATCCTTGATCTGTTTGTTTCTTTTTCTCTATTTTAAAATAGTTTCTTCCTATTTCACTAATGGATGAATAAGTTTCAGTGTCTTTCATTGCTTCTCTACATTGGGGAGAACTCGCTCGAGGAGTCACTCAACACCAGGAAATTTAAAAGGGAAAAATAATTGTCTAATAGCAGCTGGGTGGACAGTAAGTGGTGTTACACAGAAGTACTTATTTGAATATGATAAAGGATGAAGAATATGAATATGATATTGCATATGATATATCACTGAGTATGATAAAGGATGTGTTTTAGATGTAGATTTACTGTGGGAATTAGCATTTCCACCTCCACAGGGAACTAAATCAAAAGACCCAGTTTACTACACCTGGGCAGGATGATACACAGAGATGAAGAGTCTAGCTAACCATAACAGAACACTCAGAATGAGAAGAACAGCAGACAGAAAACTGGAAGGACACCAGAGAGAGACAAGAAGTAAGTGATTAGTAGCATTTTTCAGAGCATATTAGTGTATGATGGTATATCTTTAAATGATTAATGAAAAATAGACTCTTAAAGTGAACTAGAGAGAGAAGTGTTTAAAAGAATACAGCTTCTGGAATTACATAGATTTTGGTATGAATATTAGCTCCACTTTTAGGAGCAGCATGAATTTGATCAAATTAATCTCTCTGAATATTTCTTTGGGTATAAAATGGAAATGATAATATCTGACAAGATTGTTTTAAAGCTTAAATGAGATACTGTATGGCAGACTTTTGCCACATGCCTAAAACAGGGTTATTATACAATAAATATTTGCTGTTATTCATAGTCTACTAACAGCCTGAGGAATTTTATGCAAGTAACTAACAGGTTTGGAAAAAAAATGTTATATTAGCACAGAAGATTAACAGAAAGAATAAAAAGAATAAACCAGAGAAGATGACCCCAACAGAAAGTGGGTTTTGGTTTCTGGTTTTTTTGTTTGTTTCTTTCTTTGTAATCCTGAGTAAAGCCATATTCACTTAGTTAATGTGGTTGAAAGAAACCTTAGGTATAAGGTCAGAAGATTTCTGGATGAAGTAAAAAACTTAGTACTGTCAGAGAAGGAACCTTAAATAAACATGAATACAACTCTGCAAATGAGGTGCAAGTATGGACAGAGTATTCTCTGTAAACAGGAAGATGCGGTGTGTGTCTAGTTCAGCAGCCGGGCAATCCAATACGAACTAGTTAACCTTTCCTGATTCAACTTCATGATGGGTGATATAAAGGGAATGCCTGTATCTTAAGATGGTTGAGAGTACTAAATGAGATAAAGTTAACAAAATCCTTAGCATATCATAGACTTTGGTACATAGAAAGTGTTAGATAAGTATTAGCTAATTTGATTACTGTGATGATATGATTGTTTATTTTTCTCAAGGTGGAATCACACCAAATTGTAGCAGTCTATAGCTTTGCTTCTTTCAGTTCCCACATTACAAATGTCCTGTGGATCCCACTGGGAATTTCCGGACACCTTTTTGGAATCTGCTGATATTTCATGGGTGCCAAGAGCCAACCTCTCTTGAAACTTCTCACAGCCTCTGTGCAGACTTACCAATTCCACTGTAAGTTGGAATTTAGTCCTTTAGTGACCCTGGAATAATCTTTTGAGACAGCTGATTTTAGAGGCAAAAACAAACACATATTTAATGAATCAATCAGTTCTGTTCTTCTAAGACTACACCTGAGGGAGAGGAGGATGCTTCAGTTCCAGCAGCCTTATCAAGGGTAATGTTGTCCACTTAATGGAAATGTAATTGCTCCTCATTCCTCTTTTCTCATTAAGTCAGTCCACAATGTGGAAGTCTCATAGCAGTGATCCACAAATTTATAAGAAAAGATGTCTCTTGCTGAGCTGAGATGGCACTAAAGCCCAGACTCATTGTTTACTCCTGAGTGCTATATGTATCCCTCACATTAGAAAATTATGTACAAAAACTCCCAGGAAACCATTGGTTGTTAGGGCACAGAAATAGCAGAAATTTCATTCTGTACCTTCACCCTTCACAGAAGAGAGCTCATGAAGCAGCTATCCAGCTAGAAATGTTAATAACTACTTTCTCTTTTTTTACTAGCTCTGCGTTTAACATACATTAGCTAATTTAATCTTCACTGCTAACAATGCAGTAATTATTATCCTCATTTTACGGCTAAGGGAATTAAATCTCAGAGAGGTTAATTGACTTGTTCTAGGCGACACAGGTGGTAAATGGCTAAGCCTACACTGTCAGGTTTTTCCTTCTTGAATGAGATTGTCAGGAATAGGAATGGAACAGAGGTTGGCAAATGTTTTCTGTAACGGGCTGGATGGTAAATATTTTGGGTTCTGCATGCCATATGGTGTCTGCTTCAACTACCCAACTCTGCTATTGTATGGCAAAAGCAGCTGTAGACAATATAGAAATGAATGGGTTTGGCCATGTTCCAACAAAACTTTATTGACAAAAGCAGGCACTGAGCAGATTTGGCTCATAGACAGCAGTTTGCTCACCCCTGTTACAGATAATTAAGGTATTTTTGTGCCACTGGGATTTTGATTAAGGATTTCTCAGTAACCTATTACTTGACTTTTTGGATAATTCACTTTTTTTGGAGGTCTTGTTTCATCATCTGTAAAATAAATTAAATTATTTAATGTACCAACTAAAAATTGGCACTTGCCATCTGCCTCTACAAGGATTAAGTCACTAGCCACTGCAGCCGCTGACTTTTGACACACCCTGAAAGTTCAGGGTACAGATCAGAAATGAGGCAGTCTGTGCTCTGGGAAAAACTGGCAGAACAGGGCTTCAAACAGATATTTTCAGGAGAAGATTTTTTGAGCCTGATTTTTTGTATCTTCTCATAATCCAGAAAAGCACTAAAACTCATTAACAGTGACATCCATTCCCCACAACCGGCAGCAAACCTCTGCCAAAACATGTGCTTGATGACACATAGCCTCCTTCACTAAAATCATATGCATACTGACCTCAGTGTGCTCCTGCCTCTTTGGAGCAGTTCCTCGGAGCTATCTGAAATGCTGTTTCCACAGCTACCGTCCTCATTTTGCCCCCAATAAAACTTAACTCACACTGTCCCACATTGTTCATATTGACTAAAAAAGATGCCCAGTGTGAGAGTTGTGAGTTAAGTTTTACTGGGGGCAAAATGAGGACAGCAGCCCAGGAGGCAGCACCTCAGATAGCTCTGGAAGACTGCTGGAAGAGGCAGATGGGGAAGGTCAATATATAAGATTTCACTGAAGGGGGAGTTCAATGCAATCAAGCGCTTGCTTTACAAGAGGTTCTCTGATAGTCATGAGGATCTCATGTCATCATGAAGGGATTTAGTGTTTTTCTAGATATGAGGAGATGAAAGGATTGGGATCATAAAATCTGATAAGGAAAATTTCCAACTGTTGGCCAACTGTCTAAAGACCTGTCCCACCAGATTCCACAGAGTGCCTCACTCCACCCTGAACTCCCTCAGGGGGCATTGAAGGTCAACAGCTGCAGCAGCACAGGGTTCAATCTCCACAGAGACAGATGGCAAATGCCCTCGTTGTTCAGTCTTTGGCAACGCTCTTGTTAAGTGCCAATTTGTAGTTGACATCAATTTATTTTAGTCAACGATTGTGAACCATGAACCAGTGACACTGACACATAGGTTTTCATGACAGAGATTGGGTGTCTGGTTCAGTGCCAAATCTCCTAGAACCCAGAAGAGTGGCTTGCATGTAAAAAATGCTCAGATATCAGTTGAACTAATGAATAAACTACATGAAATATTAATATGTTTTACATTTCAGAATGTAAGACTTGACACAAAGTGGTTGCTCTGACACACACAGAAGATTATCTCTATAACTGGCTGCTTTTGGTATCTTTGTGTATATGGTCTAAACAGAAACATTTTGGGAGTGAAAGGGTCACTGTTAATAATTACACCAGGACAAGAGGCATTAACAGGGACTGTCCCAGCCAAGTCATCCACAGAATCAGCCTATGTCTATTTATGTCCCAGTTTATTATCTGCATTGCCTCCAAATGCCCTTTTAAACACCACTGATGCTCTCCATCTTTACACACTCAGATATTATTTTCAGATGGAGAATGAGAAAAGAGAAGAAAATTGAAGATCTTAGCATTTACCCATAAGAAAGTGGCTCATACAGTAAAGAATCCGCCTGCAATGCAGGAGACCCAGGTTCAATCCCTGGGTCGGGAAGATCCCCTGGAGAAGGGAATAGCAACCCACTCCAGTATTCCTGCCTGGAGTATTCCATGGGCAGAAGAGCCTGGTGGGCTACAGTCCATGGGGTCATGAAGAGTTGGACACAACTGAACGACTAACACATACATAGATAAGAAAGTGAGTTACTTGAGAAAAACACATTTTACAATCAGAAATACCTAGAGCACTTTCAATTAGCAAGTTAAAATCTCCTTTTCTACCCCCAGCAACACAGCAGGAATGGAGGCACAAAAATTAAGTAAAAGAGGTTGTTATGAAAAGGAAAGAAGATGCACTTACTTTGCTAAGTATTGATGTGCAAATTTCTACCCCTCTACAGCTCCTCCTGGCTCTAATGTTTCATCATCTCTGTGTGTGATAGACCCCTATGGCCAATGAATCACAACACAAATGAGTACCAAATTCCTAGCTGGCATCTGAACAGGAACGCTGTCAGAGGCACTTATGTCCTATGTGTACTTAATCTATCGTCCTTAATGAATAAGCTTGGGCGTGCATTTCCATTACTAAAGTACAGACCTACCTTCCTTTCAATATTATAAGGCCAGTACCTGCGAAGATGAAGGATGTTTAAAGACACAGGGTCTGAAAGCTTCTAAAAGCCACATATTGAGATATTAAACACAACTTCAGAGAATTCTATTTCAAAGGCAAGATCATGTCTGAAGCATTTTTTAATACCAATTTAACTGGGAAAACAAAGAGAAACAAAACTCCTTGGAGAAGTTTTTTCTGAAAACCCAAGCCACAGATCCTTAGCAAATATTCCCACAGTAATCAATGAGCCCCTAACAAGTGCTATAAGGACTGGGGCAGGGGAGGGACATAGACCATTTGCTCTGATTCATAGATTTTTATGACCATCATTAAGTGAAGATGGGCAAGTAACTATGTCAAACAGGACAAAGGCCCCATAGTACTGCTGTTGATGCAAATGTCTGGGCAAATACATGAGAGAATCCTTCAAATCAAATGGGGTCTTATGGATGGAAGGGTCTTGCTTTTTAAATTTATAATAATTTCCTTTTTTTTGTTTGTTTGGTTTGTTGCATGGTGTGAGCATGTTTTAGTTCTCTTAAAAACTTTGGAGTAGAACTTTTGGGTCATATGAAACTCTGTGTTTCACTTTCCAAGAAACCGCCAAACAGTTCTCCAAAGGGGCAGTGCCATCTTCCTCTTCCACCAGCAGTATATGAAGGTTTGAATTCTTAAAGAGTAGAAACTGATTTAAATACCTTTGAGTTATTGGCTCAGATGATAAAGAATCGGCCTGCAATGTGGAAAACCTGTGTTCAATTCCTGGGTATGGAAGATGTTCCAGAAAAGGAAATGGCAACTCACTCCAATATTTTTGCCTGAAGAATTCCAAGGACAGAGGAGCCTGGTGGACTCTAGTCCATGAGGTCGCAAAGAGTGGGACATGACCGAGCAAATAACACTTTCACTTTCAAGATATAGTTCATAAGTAGAAGACAGATTTTGACAAAAATAATTAGAAGAAAATTTTTGGTAAATATACTTTCTACTGTCTTAGGCATCCTGGAGCAAAGTTTGCATATTCTGCTATTACAAGTGAATAACCCCATTATCCATCACTTGTCTATAAATTAGGCTAGAAAGTTGTTTGGAAAAGTGATTGACATAGAGAAATTAATATTTTTAAATTTTATTATAAGGAAATAAATGTTCTTTTGTGAAGTAATTGTCCAGCTATCTTCATTCAATAGTAATTGATCTTTGACACCACCTCTATTAATTCAGTCATTTATGTTATGATACGGAGAAGGCAATGGCACCCCACTCCAGTGCTTTTGCCTGGAAAATCCCATGGATGGAGGAGCCTGGTAGGCTGCAGTCCATGGGGTTGCTGAGGGTCGGACACGACTGAGCGACTTCACTTTCACTTTTCACTTTCATGCATTGGAGAAGGAAATGGCAACCCACTCCAGTGTTCTTGCCTGGAGAATCCCAGGGACTGGGGAGCCTGGTGGGCTGCCGTCTATGGGGTCGCACAGAGTCAGACACGACTGAAGTGACTTAGCAGTAGCAGCAGTATGTTATGATAAAGCATAAGTGTTAGTCACTCAGTTTTGTCTGACTCTTTGCAACTCCATGGACTGTAGTTCCCCAGGCTCCCCTGTCCATGGAATTCCAGGCAAGGATACTCTAGCAAGTAGCCATTCTCTTCTCTAGGGGATTTTCCTGACGCAGGGATCGAATACCCATCTTTTGCATTGTAGGCAGAATCTTCACCCTCTGAGCCACCAGGAAAGCCCTAGTCACCAATACTTTTTGATGGAAGAGGCTAATATTTTGTCTGAACCTGCTTGATGCAAATTTAAAGTTGGCTTCAGTGTTCAGAAATAAACCCAAAGACTAGACATCACAGGAACATGACAGTTTTATGTTAAGAGGAAAATTCCAGTCCTTAGCACTTACTTACTCCACACTGCAAGGAGTAACTTTGACATGAACACCAAGCTGTCCACTTATTCAAATTTATTAAGGGCCTAATAATGTTCAAGCATTGTGTTAAATGAGAATATGATGATGATGAATAATCTTCCTTATTTGGAACTTAAAATCCAGTAAAGAATTTATGTATTTAATCATTTTCTCAGTCTCTTGTAGATGATAGAGTGTCTTTCTCCTTAAGATGGAAGATTTAACATTTTCTACCAGAGCTTCCCTGGTAGCTCAGCGGTTAGAGCATCTGCCCGCAATGCGGGAGACGCGGGTTCGATCCCTCGGTTGGGAAGATCCCCTGGAGAAGGAAATGGCAACCCACTCCAGTATTCTTGCCTGCAGAATCCCATGGGCAGAGGAGCTTGGTGGGCTACATTCCCCGGGATCACAAAGAGTCGGACAGGACTGAGCGACTTCACTTTCACTTCTTAATGTATTAAATAAACATTACTGAGAAACAAAATACCTCATAAAATGCTCCCAATTCTAGTAATATATGTGTATCAATTATAAAGGAAAAAGGAAAAATACATGGTTTCTTTATATTATTCTGTATGTGCAAGGTGGGTTTTTGGAGCTATATTACTATCATATCTTTCTAGTGACAAACTGAATGAGTAAGGTATCTTATCAGATATTACTTGAGAAAATAGAATTAGTTGTGCCAAAAGACTAATGCTTAAGAGATTCATTTCTTTAGCTTACTTCTTAAACCAAATCTACTTTTCTAACATAGATACTGTTACATGTAAGTGGCCAAGTTTTTGAACAAATAATTAAAAAAAACTCAATACATACATTTCTAAAATAGTCATTTAGCTACAATTATTTCATTTTTCTATATACAATAAACCATTTTTTCTATGCACAATAGATTTGAGGGCTATGATACACCTTGCCACTTACTATGTTCATTTTTTTCAAACCTCTGTTCTATCTTTCTCAAGGTGAGTTTCTACCTTAAAAAGTCATGGTAAGGTCTGTATGAGATTACATATGCTATATTCTTAGAAGCATAGTAAAACACACATGGTAAAAATATCAGTAATGTGGATTTTGTGCTGTTCATTTTTTAATTAACTAAAGTTTTAATTTACAGAAAATAGAGTAGTGTTTCATTTCTTTGAAACAATGAACCTGTTAGCGTCTGTTTAGTAAAATGACTCTGATTTGTATTTCAAAGTTTTTCAGTTATCCATATCAAACTTGATCAATTTAAACGAATCTTTTATGACTATCCTTTTCAAATTATGCAGAATAAAGTTATCTATTAGATTAAAAATATTCACATGAGCTTGTCATGATTCTTTAGGCTGATCTTATTTGCTATCAGTTATTTTAATCAATGAATTCTGCATGAAAAAATCTGTTGAAAATAAGTATACATATATATTTTATTTAAATTAAAATTTGACTTACTAATAAATGTGAAAATGAAAGGCCTAGATTGATTTTGTTCAAAGAAAGTTTTGAAAGCAAGTCCTTTTGTAAAAAAAAAAAAAATAAGAGGACATAGAGTTATATTTTTGTTTAATTATTTTCTTCCTTCTTTTCATTCTGTTACCAAAGATAAAGCTGATGGCAAAAATCTGAGGACCCTTTGGAATGCTTCTCTCCATCTATCCCAGTGCCCCCACTTTTTCCTGCCACATTCCCAGAAAATTCTCTACATATTTATAGGTTAAGAGGGGAAAATAACTCTCCAAGAGCTACTTTCAATGTTACTTTGGTGGGCAGTAACTTTATAAGTGCTAATCAGAAGTATATGTCAAAAATTTCACCTTCTGCCTTGTAAAAGCTGACTTAGCAGAAACAAAGATGAAATTCAGGGCAAGTCAAAATTCTTGTTTCATTGTCCCATTTTTAAATAAGAGATGAAATTTAGGACACCTCAAAATTCTCTTCTGCCCTATTTTATTGTATCTATGTTTATTCATATTCAGCAGAAGGAGTACCAATTTTAGCCTTTGGTTTCTTCATTAAAAAAAAAATTTTTCCTAAATTAATTACTGTAATCTTAAAATTACTATATCTGTTTAAAGAAAATAGGAAGATTATATAAACTAGTACAGATATTTAAAATGGCTCAGAGCTCCATTGGCAAAGGAATAAATTCTGTTTTTCAAAAACTCTTAAAATGTTCCTTTGTGATATGCTTTATGTTCATTTAATTTGTTGTGATCATAATACATGTTTGCCTTTTATCATTTAATTTTATACCACAAACATTTTGATATTTATTATAACCTTCTTGGTAGGATATAAAATTAGCAGCTGAAGCAGCACATGATTTAATCTTTGTAGAGGTAGCTGGCAATGCCAATGGCACATACCAAATGTAGTTGACATACATAAGATCTTAAAATTAATGAAGAAAACTTAAGTAAATATGGGGCATCCTTATAATAGATTAGACATTATCTAATATTATATATCCTTAGGATTAAATCATATGCTGCTTCAGCTGCTAATTTTCAAAACTCCCTGAAAGGAGTTCAGGGTGGGAGAAGAACTGAGGAATTCTGTGCTCTGGGAAAAACTGGCAAGAGTAGGTCTTCAGATAATTAGATATTTTCAGGAGCCAATTTTCTGAGCCCATTCTTGTATCTCCTCAATCTATAAAAGCACTAAAATCCTTCATGGTGATAACTGCTCCTTGTGATTAGCAGTAATCTTATGCAAAAAGTATGTGTTTGATTGCATGTACTCCCCTTTCACCAAAGTTACATATATACTGACCTTCTCCCCTGCCTCTTTGTAGCATTTTCTCAGAGCTATCTGAAATGCTGTCTCCAGAGCTATAGTCCTCATTTTGCCACCCAAAAAGATTTAACTCACAATTCTCATGTTGTGCACTTTTAAAGTCGACATGTATTACAATGATTTGTTATTTCTATTTTTACCTTCTCATGTTTCTACTAATTCATGAGGCTAGGTTTGCAGAAATAAAGTCAGTTCATCAAAGTTCAAGAATAGTGTTTAATATATAATGTCTGACACTGCATATATTGGCAAGGAATTGAGAGTAGAACTCAGGCAGGTAATCAGCATAATCTCCTTGTTTTAGGGTATCAGATTAGCAAACAGTCACTACCTAACTTTCTCTTTGCCATGTAAATCTAACCTTGTGTGCGTGCTTTGTTGCTCCGCTGTGTCCAACTCTTTGTGACCCTATGGACAGTAGCCCGCCAGGCTCCTCTGTCCCTGAGATTCTCCAGACAGGAACACTGGGGTGGGTAGCCATTCCCTTCTCTAGGGGATCTTCCCATCCAGGGATCAAATCCAGGTTTCCTGCATTGCAGGCAAATTCTTTACTGCCTGAGCCACCAGGGACTCCCCAACCTGACTCTGCAGTACAGGAATTAGAAGTCTATAGCAAATTTAGAAAACTCAGCAGTGGCCACAGGACTGGAAAAGGTCAGTTTTCATTCCAATCCCAAAGAAAGGCAATGCCAAACAATGCTCAAACTACCCACAATTGCACTCATCTCACACGCTAGTAAAGTGATGCTTAAAATTCTCCAAGTCAGGCTTCAGCAATACGTGAACCATGAACTTCCAGATGTTCAAGCTAGTTTTAGAAAAGGCAGGGGAACCAGAGATCAAATTACCAACATCTGCTGGATCATTGAAAAAGCAAGAGAGTTCCAGAAAAACATCTATTTCTGCTTTATTGACTATGCCAAAGCCTTTGACTGTGTGGATCACAACAAACTGTGGAAAATTCTGAAAGAGATGGGAATACCAGACCACCTGATCTGCCTCTTGAGAAACCTGTATGCAAGTCAAGAAGCAACAGTTAGAACTGGACATGGAACAAAAGACTGGTTCCAAATAGGAAAGGGAGTACGTCAAGGCTGTATAATGTCACCCTGCTTATAACTTATATGCAGAGTACATCATGAGAAACGCTGGGCTGGAAGAAGCACAAGCTGGAATCAAGATTGCCGGGAGAAATATCAATAACCTCAGATATGCAGATGACACCACCCTTATGGCAGAAAGTGAAGAGGAACTCAAAAGCCTCCTGATGAAAGGGAAAGAGGAGAGTGAAAAAGTTGGCTTAAAGCTCAACATTCAGAAAACGAAGATCATGGCATCTGGTCCCATCACTTCATGGGAAATAGATAGGGAAACAGTGGAAACAGTGTCAGACATTATTTTTCTGGCCTTCAAAATCACTGCAGATGGTGATTGCAGCCATGAAATTAAAAGATGCTTACTCCTTGGAAGGAAAGTTATGACCAACCTAGATAGCATATTGGAAAGCAGAGACATTATTTTGCCAACAAAGATCTGTCTAGTCAAGGCTATTGTTTTTCAATGGTCATGATGTGAGAGTTGGATTGTGAAGAAAGCTGAGCACCGAAGAATTGATACTTTTGAAGTG
>NW_020867221.1:0-28744 GCF_003369695.1 Bos indicus x Bos taurus | reverse complement strand
TGATGTCCCTGTGGTTTCAGGAGGCTCTGCTGGGATGTTTATTGCCTGTTTATATGCTTTAGTATGTAAAGGCACTTACAGTGTTAATTCATATGTAAATACACTCTAGCTTTTATTCTTTAATCCAGAGAACAGAAAAGGGAGCAAGAGAATCAAGACAACTTCTTTACAAAATATGAGACTCTGGATTGCATCATTGGACTATGATGGTCTTTTAGAGTAAGAGACTCTGGCAACAGTATTGCTCAGGAATGAGTCTGCCCCTAGTTATCCCAGGTAAATAATCTGAGTAAGAGAAAACTATGTGTCCTCCCACCACCCACCATGAACGATTTCTCCTCCAACTCATTCTTTCATGTGGCTTGACAGGTATACATTCAGTCTTTTCCTGAGACTCTAATCTCTTGTTGAACTTCAGACTTTTTCTAGATTCAGGAAGTCACATTTTCCCCTTCCCCCATACTCAAAATCCTTTCTTTGATTTTTTGCTTCTGTTTACTGACAGTACCTTTTTTATTTCTGTGAAAATGTCCATGTATATTTAAGCCTCCTGAGCAGTACTCTTTAAGACCCAGTGACTACAATAGTGTATTCGCTATAGAAGATGCTGACTACATATTTATTGAATAGATGAAGGATTGCAAACTGACTATGTCACACATTCAACACTTACCTGGTGGGCACTTTCTTTGTTCCAGGCTTAGTTGTAATTGCTGCATATGTGGAAAGAGATGAGAAGCTTAAAGAGAGTTAACAGAGACGTTAGCTTGGCTTCAGAAGGCAATGGCACCCCACTCCAGTACTCTTGCCTGGAAAATCCCATGGATGGAGGAGCCTGGTAGGCTGCAGTTCATGGGATCATGAAAAGTCAGACATGACTGAGCGACTTCATTTCACTTTCACTTTCATGCCTTGGAGAAGGAAATGGCAACCCACTCCAGTGTTCTTGCCTAGAGAATCCCAGGGATGGGGGAGCCTGATGGGCTGCCCTCTATGGGGTCGCACAGAGTTGGACACGGCCAAAGCAACTTAGCAGCAGCAGCTTGGCTTCAGTATACCATATGGAGAATCCACACTACCTCCACATACAATCCTTGTAGGTAGATCTCTTTACCCATGTTCTTTTCCCCTTTCTTCATGACCTTGTGCTAAGATTACATAGCTTTTGAATATTTTAGAACTATAGAAAGATCTAAAATGAAGGCATTGATCTCTGCCTATTGGCACCTGCAGATTGAACCAACTCTCTGCCCCTAAAACGTGGAGTAAATTTTCTAGAATTAGCTACTTTTTAGTGTTGGTTCTGGAATCTTTGAAGTTTTGTACCCAGCTCCTCATATGCTCAGGCTTCTGCCCTTCCTATTGATGTTTTTTCTCCTGAAACCTGAGTTCGAATTTCTAATTCCATGAGTTTGCATCAGTGATGAGGTATCTCCTGCTTTTCTTCAGCCACCAAATTTACTGGAGCTATAAGTGATGTTCCTTGCTGTACTGGAAAGTTCAATGTCCCTCTGAGCTCTTTGGCATCCTTCACTTCTTTCAAGCTGAAGTATTCCCTGCCCTCTGATTCCAGGACACATCCCAAGTCCTAAAACATGAAATTTGTCATGGACTAGCACAGATGTTTCATCACTTGCCTCCTTGATTCTAATTGAAAGGCAATCAGACAGTCTAATGCAGAGGCTGAAGGCATGAGCTTTGAAAAAACTACCTCTGCAGCTGGTTATGTGATCTTGAGTAAACCTCTTTGCATTGCTGAGTCTTGATGTGCAGATCTCTAAAATGGGAAGCAGTCGTCATACTGGTAGTCACAGCAGGAGTTTTGTTAGAATTAAATGAAATACACATCACAGGGGTACACCAGGTGCATGCGTGCTGCGGTTATTATTTTTACATTTTTAAGACCTAAATCTGTGCACTCACCTACCTCCTGTGTGTCCAGTAACTTCGTCCTCATTCTTGAAAAACAAAAAACAATCCATACAATCTGTTCGTTTCATTGCACTGAATCTAAGTCTTGCTTTTGTTCCCCATCAAGGCAGCATCATTAAGCTTCTGGTACATATTCCTCTCATATCCCACGGTCTCATACTATACCCGTGCAATCTCTCCAAGCAACGTACAGACAGTTACTGTCCATGGAAAACTTTTTATTTGTCATTCTTTTCTGCGTAGTAATAACGTTACGGAAGCAACGAGCATTCCCTTATCTCTTAGCACAGTCTATTTGATTAGTTTTGAGCCACAGCAACTGCTGAATAAGTTCTAGTGATGAATAGAATGAATTGCTACCTGATTCTAAGATCATCGCATACAGTTTGAAGCTCTGGCTTGGACTTTAAAAAGACATAGACATCTACTTATAGCTCTATAAAAAGGTCGGTCAGTATATCTAATTCTATTTTTAAGTTCGCATCCTGTATCATGAAAATACAGGGCAAGATTGCTTAACGTTCTTCGGATTTCAAACAACTACCATAAAAAAATTGTATTATACGAAGTTAGGGTTAGTGAATATGTTTACGGTAATATTCGGACAGTTATCCATCTTCATTTCTGTCGTTGGCACATGAGTTCTGATCCCAGATGTAGCTAACCTGGGAAAAAGTACCATGAAAAAAACACTGTGCCTATCCAGAGAATGACAGAACAGAGCAGGCCTGCATATGCTACATCCTTTTCAGTCCTGAGTGTTTCTATTTCAGTAATGTTGTATTTCCAGTGTTACAATGTTCTTTTAAAAAACGATTACAGTTGAACTCAGAAGGATCATATAGCTTATACAAAGTTATGTATAGAGTGTATACGTATGGAGTTCCATAGTATCAAGTTCAACATGGAATATTTGCAGGTAGAAACAGCTTTTTCCTAACATGGATCAGTTATCTCTACTCTTTCATTCTGCATGCCATCAACAAAAAGAGCATGAACATAATTAGAAATTCTATTAAGAATATCTTAAAACAGAGTCATTAATTTGAAACAAAGATAATGAGGGGAGAGTAGGAAGGAGAGGTGATCAGCATTGGCCGAGTGGAAGCATTTTCAAATGCAACTTCCTGCAAATCAGCGAGAGGCAGAGTCACAGACGTAGAGATGGCTCCTCGGAGGTCAGAACACTTCTGCCTTGGGTTTGGATACTGTGACAACTTAGTTGTGAACCAGCAGCACCATCTAGAGGTACACAGCATCCTGCACATAAAATAATGGAGGCCAGCTATTTAAATAGAGCAGTGGCCAAACCATTGCTTCATTCCCCGCCCCCCACCCCCAAGATATGTATATATAATTGCCTTACGGAATGCCTGTAAACAAATTTTCTTCCCATTCCCATCAAGAGATGACTGCAGTGTTCATTATTGGGAACACTCAAGGCTTCACTTCAGAAGCTGAAAACTCCCCTCCACAACTTCCCTATTGAGAGGAAAGTCACTGACTGTCAGATCAGTTAATTCATTTCACACATTTACTGGATACCTGCCATGCCTCAGGCTTTGTGCTAGGCACTAGAGAAACACAAACACGATACATTACTGGCTGCCCCTCTATACACCTAGCCACATATCCACATCTAACCACATGGATAAATCTTCTGTCTATCCTTTTAAGCAGTTTTTGAGTAGTAGGAGTGGGAAACTTTCAAAGCACTCATTCAATTTAAAAAATATGTGTTCTGTATAAAACCACCAAGAACTTTTACAATGAAATCATAAATTCAAATAAATTTAGAGAGACGAGGGTTCCCTATGGTCTTAGAGTGAAAGTGAAAATTGCTCAGTGTGTCTGACTCTTTGTGACTCCATGGACGATAGCCTGCCAGGCTTCTCTTTCTGTGGCATTGACCAGGCAATTTACCATTCCTTTCTCCAGGGTATTTCCTGACCCAAGGATTGAACCCGCATCTTTTGCATTGCAGGCTGTCAAACTCTGGTGTACGGGAGAATTACCTAGTACACTTTTAATTATAATCCAGGGTTGCAGACATCGAGCCCCAGATATTCTCATACTATCAACATGTGGTATGGCCCAGAATGATGAATTAGATTTGAATGTTTATCTGGTGTTTAAATCAGGCTTTCAGAGAGAAATGCTCTAACTTTGACTCACAGGGGAGCTGATTCCAGGATCATAAGTCAGAAGTGTCTTTCAAAAATTGTTTCCACATTTGTTTAACTGCCTCTGTTTATTGTTTAGACTAGATAACACCTAAGGACCACACTACTACTATAGTCTGGTAGTGCCGAGTTATTAATTTACCATTCCCTTCTCTGTCTCTCTCTTTTTTATTTGCTGCTTGGGGTCTTTTGTTGCAGCACAGGGGCTCAGTAGTTGTGATGCATGCAGAGTTGCCTCGCGGCATGTGGGGTCCTAGTTCCCCGACTAGGGATCAAACCCATGTCCCTGGCATTGCGAGGTGGGTTCTCAACCACTGGACCACCAGGGAAGACCCAATCCATTCTCTATATGTCAAATGAATTAACTTTGTGACAACTTGGCCATGGCTACATATTAGAATAATTTTAAGAATCATTCTATTAAAATATAGACCTTTAAGTTTGCTTGCTGCTTGGAAGAAAAGCTATGACAAACCTAGACAGCATATTAAAATCAGAGACATTACTTTGCTGACAAACGTCTGTATAGTCAAAGCTATGGTTTTTCCAGTAGTCATGTAGGGATGTGAGAGTTGGACCATAAAGAAGGCTGGTCACCAAAGAACTGATACTTTTGAACTGTGGTGTTGGAGAAAACTCTTGAGAGTCCCTTGGACTGCAAGGAAATCAAGCCAGTCAATCCTAAAGGAAATCAATCCTGAATATTCATTGGAAGGACTGATCCTGAAGCTCCAATACTTTGGCCACCTGATGCGAAGAGCTGACTCATTAGAAAAGACCCTGATGGTGGAAAAGATAGAAGGCAAGAGGAGAAGGGAACAACGGAGGATGAGATGGTTGGATGGCATCACTGACTCAATGGACGTGAGTTTGAACAAGCTCAGGGAGATGGTGAGGGACAGGGAAGCCTGAAGTGCTGGAGTCTATGAGGTTGCAGAGTCAGACACAACTGGGAGACTGAACAACATATTAGAATAATTTTAAGAATCATTCTATTAAAATATAGGCTTTTAAGCTTACTTGTATCCACATTTTGATCTAGGTTTTATTTATATAGAAACATAACATCTGAGAATATTTGTGTAGTGAGCCCCTTATTAGATTTAACTGGAAATCCATTATATTAGCAAACTCACAGCTATGGGGTTGTGTGGGTGCAAGGAAGCTGAAAATTAGAAACTTGAGTGGATTTCAATACCTAATTCCACACCAAACACAGGCAAATTAGAGCTGGGGGAAAAAATCCTTCTAAGTTGAAGGCAATTTAGCTTTCACTCTTTCTCATTTTGGCAGCCCCTGCTTTGAAAGACACCCAAATATAAATCTGTGGGATTTAAAGAACTAAGCTTTTTGAAAGAAACTTGTAAAATGTCTGTGATAATAAATATCCTTCATGTATCTCCTCTTTGCACTTTTGTTCCCATGGGAAAACATCCCATTATATCTCATTTGAACCATTAAACTAGCCTAGTAGTGGATAAGGCAATGGCACCCACACTCCAGTACTCTTGCCTGGAAAATCCCATGGATGGAGGAGCCTGGTAGGCTGCAGTCCATGGGGTCGAGAAGAGTCAGACACGACTGAGCAACTTCACTTTCACTTTTCACTTTCATGCATTGGAGAAGGAAATGGCAACCCACTCCAGTGTTCTTGCCTGGAGAATCCCATGGATGGAGAAGCCTGGTAGGCTGCAGTCCATGGGGTCGCATAGAGTCAGACTGAAGCGACTTAGCAGCAGCAGCAGCAGTGAATTACCCTGAAGACATTCTCAAATCGGCAAACTTTCCAAATTTAATGTCCACAGCTCCACTGTGGAGATCTTTTTACATGTCAATACACGGCTCAAGTAGTAAAAGAATCCACTTGCCGATGGAGGAGACAGGGGTCCAATCCCTGGAGTGGAAAGACCCACCCCAGGAGGAGGAAATGAGGAAATGGCAACCCATTCCAGTATTCTTGCCTGGAGAGTTCCATGGACAGAGGAGCCTGGTGGGCTGCACTCCGCGGGGTCACAAACAGTTGGACATGAATAAGCATGTGTATGCATGCCTGTAACCATATTATTGTAATTATGATTGTCACTTATATAAAATCTTTCCATAGCACAGCACTGACTTCAAAAGAGACTCCAAATCGGCAGCACTTAATCGTCATTTGACCTTATGCCTCTCACCTCAAACTTTTCAAAAGTGCTGAATTCCTTACCTCCTATAAACCCTCGACACCTCTATGACTTTGCACATTGTACTTCCTGGATTGTGATTTGTGATTGTCGCCAGGATAATTCAGCTCAGCCATTACCTGCCCTCTGGAAAAGCTTTCTCAACTGCTCAGGCTGTGTTAGATGTCCCTTCTCTTGGGCTTTTTAGAAACCTACCATTTTTTAGATTCTACCATGAGAGATGCATAGTATATATGAAAAAAGAATAAGATGAGGTGCTCAATTCTAATAGTCTTAAAAGCCACAGGGTTGATAAGTCTTACCTGTAATTATCATTAAAATGTGAGTTCATCCAAAGCAGAGAATACCCGTAATTTTATATTCTGTAATTTTGATCTCAGTGATTATATGTGTAACACATTCATGAATGCTCCTATTTACCTCTGTTTACCATGTACCTCAGTTTCCATCCTGAAACGATTGAGATGATTTTCTATAGGGTCACATTTGTTAATCAAATAATGTCATCGGTGACTCTTAACTATAGTTATTCTTAAAACATCAAGTTCCAGAAATATTAATACAAGCCTGGGGGAGGGGGAAGTCTCAGGGAAGTTCTGGAATTGCAGTGGATGGAAGATACTTTAGTTTCAGAGAAATATTAGAAAACTCTTGTAGAATTAGCACTGTTGTTTATTAGTCATTTCTTAAATTTTGAAACAAATATAATTTTTATCTTTATTGGTATAATTTGGAACTGCAAATAAATCAGTATCTTGCTGGTGTCAAGTTTCACTTGTTAGAATCTTTGATCATCCTGGGTTAACAAAACTAGTCATGATATTGTTATTTTCTTATGTTTTGTGAGAGAGCTGCCATTTCATCAGTTAAATAAGCCCTGGCTCAAATGCAGGTCAGTAAATCAAGCAAGCCATCTTTATACTGAAAGATGAATCCTATCAATCAAAACCAATATGAACATATGATGTAAAACTTGAACTTCCCAGTGTCTCCCCTCTGATGGATTTGGAAAGAACACAATGGTGATAATGCCTTCACTCACTTTCTTTCACAATATATGACTCAAATTTGACAACATAGTATATTTTATATTCTTTAGATTCCATTTGGCTGTGAATTTGAAACTAACGTCGATAGACATTTTCTAATATTTCTCCCTGACTTCCCATACTTTGGTCCTAAATACACTGTCAAATTTCTCAGAATTTATCCTCTTTTATTTTGTCCTCACCTTCTCCACCTTATCCCTCTCTCTGAAATATACCTTGTATCCAATGATCATTGTGTTTGTAAAAAAACAATTTGATAATATATATGAAGACATTAAAAATGTTCAAATGCTTCTCATTTTTAATTCTCAGGAATCTATTCTTTTATAATAATATGAAGTAAAAGTGTTCATCTCTCAGTATTGTCCGACTCTCTGCAACCCCATAGACTATAGCCTGCCATGCTCCCCTGTCTATGGCATTTCTCAGGAAAGAATGCTGGAGCGGGTTGCCATTCCCTTCTGCATGCTGTCTTCTGAACCCAGGGATCAAACCCAGGGTTTCCTGCATTGCAGGCAGATTCTTTACCATCTGAACCACAAAGGAAGCCCCAAATAATATGGATACAGGAAAATCTTTGAATAACAGAGATTTTAATGACTGCTTAAGTTATAAAACAGTTTGTAAATTGGAAACAATGAAAGAGTTATGGTGAATTAAATAATTATCAATTCTCAGAGTAGAAAGCTATAAAGTTATTAGAATCTTGTCTATAAAAAGTTTGTCATAAAATTGCCAAAGTAAACTGGAGAAAAGGAGACAAGGTGTGGGAGTATCTTAATTTAACAAGAATAGAATATAGCACACAAATATAATGAAGTAGAATAGATACAAGCAATTTGTAAAATAGTGTTGGAGAATATGACAATGCTTACCTACCCACATTTTCTGTAATGAACATGTTTTATCCTGCTAATGATTGAAAAGAAACAAAATAAACACGACTAAGAAACTAACGTACAGAGTGATAAGGCTTTAGACATTTTGCTGCTGTAGGATCGGCATCCAAGTTAACATCATATTTGGATTTTGTGTCCTAGAACCTAGAAGGATTTTAAGATCTATTGATCAACTGATCTGTCTACCTACCTACTTATATATATTAATATCTATTTTCAAGTATCCTCCACATACCTGTTTTGAACCATTGATTAGCCATTGCCTAGGCCATTTTTTAACACTTCTCTTGGATTGATTAATAAACTCGCTTTTTAGTAATTCCTGGAGGGCATACAAGATGTGTACCATATATTAGTGCAAAGTACCTGGACTCTGGAATCAGGCACCCAAACTCAAATAGGTTTGCCATTTGTTAAGATGTATTTACAATGCTTGCTTCATCTCACAGAGCTGGAAGTTTATCCGGCGGATAAACTTTATGGAAAGGGCAGCAACACATCAGGAGTTATAAAAGGGCTTATAAAAAAGATAGAGTTAAAAAAAGGAAGTGAACACAGGTAGAAGTTCCTGGTATAGAAGAAATCATTTCATCAACCAGTGAAAATTGTATCCACTTGCTAACTGGGCCCAGTGCATATTTAGGATCGAGGGCATTTTTGCATAACCAGGCAGGGAGCAGGCATTAAATAATAATAGCAATTTAAGTATATTCCAGATCCTAATTCTTGGGAGATACTGCTTTTCTTCCTTTATTTTATTTTATGTGCCCTTCCTATGGTAACCTGATGTCATGGATACATGAATGGAATTAGTTGACGATTTTTCCTTCCAATTTTGGCATGATAATACTGTCTCGGGAGGTATTTTTCAGAATCTCACAAAATAAGAAAAGAGATGTACATCAATAAAAATGAAAAATGGAATGATACAGGTACTTTGTTAGTGTAGATTCTGAGAACTTGAAGTAATATTATATTCATCTTTTATTTTCATCCTCATAGAAACCTTATAAAGAAAACATGGAGGATTTAAATGCACATTTTAACAATTTGGAAACTGTTCCTAATTGGTTTACTGAAGGCTCACAAATCAGTCATGATGGCTGCAGTGCTCTGTTAGTAGAAGTAATAATTGTATATTAATAATCATAGCAGTAGTAGTGATGATAACCAGAGGAGAGTGCTTACTATTTGCTAAGCCCTGTTAGCCACTTATGTTGCTGCTGCTGCTGCTGCTAAGTCACTTCAGTCGTGTCCAACTCTATGCGACTCCATAGACGGCAGCCCACCAGGCTCCCCCGTCCCTGGGATTCTCCAGACAAGAACACTGGAGTGGGTTACCATTTCCTTCTCCAATGCATGAAAGTGAGAAGTGAAAGTGAAGTCGCTCAGTCATGTCCAACTCTTCACGACCCCATAGACTGCAGCCTACCAGGCTCCTCCGTCCATGGGATTTTCCAGGCAAGAGCACTGGAGTGGGGTGCCATCGCCTTCTCTGGCAACTTACGTTACATGTGGTTATTATTCCTATGGTGCCAGTGACTAAGCAAAAGCTCAAAGAGTTTGAGTGAAATATGCAAAGCTACCTAGATGATATTCATAGCAGGATTCAAAGCCAGGCATTTTGATCCTAGAACCTCTGATATGTTGCCTCTCCAGAAATAATGGGCTTAGAATAAAACTTCAATCTAAGACACAGTCGAATGTCACAGTGAAATAAAACTGCAGGAAACGTAGCTTAATGGATGCAAGTGTGCACTCTGGAGTTGGGCTACACAGGTTTGTAATCAAGGGGCTACTTATGTGTGACTTTGGACCAATGGGACTATTTTTTGCAACTTTAGTTTCCTCATCTGTAAAATAGTGATGATTGTATAAGGATGATGTGAAGACTGGGTGATATAATCCACAGTAAGAGCTGACATAAATGATGGGTGTGTTTCAGCGAATATTGTCATGATGAGCTTAACACATGCAATTAACCTGAGGCTAGAAGCAATGTGGTTATTTATTTTCCACACTTTCTCCTTCTTCTTTAAACAGGTGACTCTTTTTTTAAAATTTCATTTAATCCTGGCTGTGCTGAGTCTTTGCTGCTGCCCAGTCTTTTCTCTAGTTGTGGAAAGTAGGGGCTACTCTCTCTAGTTGCAGAGCGCAGGCTTCTCGTTATGGTGGCTTCTTTTGTTGCAGGGCACAGGCTCTAGGACACGCAGGTTTCAGAAGTGTGGTTCACGGGTTCTGGAGCACAGGCTCTATGGTTGTGGCACATGGGCTTAGTTGCTCCGTAGCATGTAGGATCTTCCTGGATCAGAGATTGAACCCAGGTCTCCTGCATTGGCAGGCAGATCCCTTACCACTGAGCCACCAGAAAAGCCCCTTATTTTCCATTCTTAACAAAGCATATAGACATGATAAGTATAAAATAAATGGATGTGAAAATGTCTACAGTTGGAAAAGAGACTGCTATAGAAATGGCTGTAGAATTTAGTGCCAAAGTTCAGTTAAGTCCATATGTAGAGGCACTTAGATAAACAACCAAGTAATAGCTTCTGGAGGGGAGCAGTCACTTAAGTCTTGAGTGTGTAAGGGAGAAGTCTAACAGGTTTGGAGTGCTGGGGCATTGTCCTGTGGCATTCTGTGTCATGCCTGTCATAGCAATTATTCCACTTTATTGCAACTGTTTTCTTTTCCTCTCCCTCACTAGACACTACATGTAGTAGTAGTGGCTTGCATATTGCCTGGAAGCAAGCCGACATTTTTAATAATTTACCAAATAGATGAAAGACACACTCGCCAGTGGACTAGTACAGCTTAGACTGAGAAGCACTACTGACACCTTTCTATGGACTGGCTTCCATTAGGAGCCATGGTGGCAGGTGGAAAGCCTGCCCAAAATGGCACCTGGTACCCATTAGAGACTTCTCAGAGAAGGTGACTCTTAGTTGAATTTTTTAAAGTATTTATTTGGCTGTGCCAGGGCATTATTGTGGCATGTGGGATCTAGTTCCCTGATCAGGGATCGAACCTGGGCATTCCACACTCCGAACAAGTGTGGAGTCTTAGCCATTGGACGAAGTCCCTCAGTCGATTTTTGAAAAGAGAAGAGAGGTTTGGAAGATATTGCAGGCAGGACATATGAAGATGGCAGAGGAGTAGGTAGACGTGGAGTATATCTCTCTCCACAGATACATCAGGAATACACCTTCAGACACAGAAATGCATGCAGAACACCAGCTGAGAGCGGACAGGAGTACCTGACCAGTGGAAACGAATATATAGAACCATGCAAAAGTCAGTAGCATGAAGGAACTAGGGGGAAAAACAGGAGTGTAAGTAGGACTGGACCTGCCCTTGGCAGGTGGGGAACTGAAACATGAGTCCGATCCCCACATCAGGGCAACTGTCTGAGTCAGAGAAGAAACATTTAAGGCTAAGAGTTACACAGCTGATCTGTGGCAGCCTAATGGGAATGAGAATCAGACAGTCCTTGCAGCAGCCATACATACCCCAGACAGGAATGCTGGTCCCCTGGAAAGTCAGCAGCTGGGAGCTGGAGTTTAGGGATTGTAGAGTGATCCCAGGGCAAGGGCTGCTTTTGACTGCAGAGAGATGGATTGAGGGGATGTGAGAGAGGAGATTGTTGTGGGAAATGCCAGTGGAGGAAAGCCAAGAAGCCATGGAAACAAGGCGGTACTGCTGAGTCATGTGTAAGGGGTGGACCCATCAGCATAGCCTCTCCCTCTCCCTACACACCAGCATCAGCAGCTGAATAGTAGAGAGGCCCATCAAAAGCCTGATGCACTGAACTACAGAGTAGGACCCCACCCAGGGCACCCCTTTAAGTGCCTGATGCGCTGATCTACAGAGTAGGACTGCTGTCAGGGGGGTCCCCTCTATGTGGCCGTCATGCCAAACAACAGAGAAGGACCCCAGACAAGGGAGCCCTCTAAGTGCCTGAACAGGTGGAGATACGGAGAAAGACTGGCCAAAGAGGCCTTCTGGTCGCCAGCTTCAAGAGGCTTGAATAAAGACTCTGTTAAGGCCATAACTCCTGCTGCGGTGGCAGTCCATGTCCCTGAACAGTTGGTGCCGCCAGGGTCCCCACAAACCAAGCAGCTGTGCCTCAACACTCTTTGGGGCAGAGCTGCCACAGGCAAAAAAAAAAGTCTCGTGTCTACGCACGCAGAGTCACTTTAGTCATGGCTGACTCTGTGACCCTGTAGACTGTAGCCTGCCAAGCTTCTCTGTCAGAGAAGGGGTTCTCCAGGCAAGAATACTGGAGCATTTTGGTCAATACTGGTTGCCATACCCTTCTGCTGCTGCTGCTGCTGCTAAGTCGCTTCAGTCATGTCTGACTCTGTGCGACCCCGTAGACGGCAGCCCACCAGGCTCCCCCATCCCTGGGATTCTCAAGGCAAGAACACTGGAGTGGGTTGCCATTTCCTTCTCCAATGCATGAAAGTGAAGAGTGAAAGTGAAGTTGCTCAGTCGTGTCCGACTCTTAGCGACCCCATGGACTGCAGCCTACCAGGCTCCTCCATCCATGGGATTTTCCAGGCAAGAGTACTGGAGTGGGGTGCCATTGCCTACTCCGGCCATACCCTTCTAGAGCACCATATTTCCTGCTTCCCTAGCTGCCAACCCCACTGAGTGCCTGGTGCTGCCAGAACCCCTGCTACCCAAGCAGCTGCACCACCTCCACCGCTGGCCCTCACAGGGGCAAACCCAGGTCCTCCAGGGCAGCCTCAGAGGACACCCCCATGGACGATCCACATGCAGAAGTGGAAATAAAACCACAATTGAAACCCAGGAGCAGTGTGGCTAAGGAAGAAGACCCAAAACCTTCCCACCAGCTGTATGAGCTGCAGATTAAATCCGCATGATGAACTAAGCAAACTCTGTGTCTATGGAATATATAAAAGACCATTGAGAGATTTGACAAAAGAAAACGCACTAGTTCTGACAGCTGTACACATTGGAGGCAAGAAGACACAGAAATAGGAACAGATTAGAATCTGAGCTGCCCCCACAGCAGGTCCAGAGATCAGCACAGTGTTGGAGGGCATCCTAGGGAGATAAGATAGACTGTGACTTCCAGTGAGGGAAAGGACTCTGACAGCAGTGACTAATGAAAAACATTTATTATTATTATTTTTTGACCTGTTCTGTAGATTCTTTTGAATTATTTTTCATTTTCTTTTTTCCCCCTCTGTTGTAGTTGTTGATTTTATTGGCACTAAGAAACCCAATTAAGCTTTTTTTTTTCCCTCAGTCATGTTTTTTATTGTTGTTATAAACCTTTGTCTCTACACTGGGCTTTTGCAGTTCTGTGAGTTTCCCCTTTCTTTCTTTTTAATTTTAATTTTTTAAACCTATTATTATTATTTCTACAGTGTTCCATTGTTTTCTTTTTCTACTGTTCTTTTCCCCTTGCAGTTAATCTTTAACATATATAAATCTTCTTTATCTACTGCTGTTTAACTTGGCATGTCTATTCTTTCTTTCTTTTCTTTCTCTCCTTTCCTCTCAGCATATGTGTTAGTTTTATTTTCATTGCTTTATTCTCCAATTGGCACCTTGCTTTAGTGTTGTTTTACAGTTTGTGCTTTAGTTAGTTTTGTTCTGGTAGATACAATTTTTGATTTCCTTCAATCACCGGGTCAATTTATTGTACTTTATTTTTGTTGGACTGTTTTGATTTTGCTTATGGGTGTGTTTGTGTATATTTAGTCATACTTTTATTTTTGTTATGAACCTATGCCTCTACACTGGGCTTTTGCAGTTCTGTGGTGTTTTCCTTTTTTCTTTCTTCTTTCATTTTTTCATTTTCTCTTTTTAGTAATTTTAATTTTAAACTTTTTAAACCTATTATATTTTTTCTACATGAATTCCTTTGTTTGCCTTTCCTACTGTTCTTTTCCCCTTGTAGTTAATCTTTGATGTATATAAATATTCTTCATTTAACTTTACATATCTATTTTCTTTCTTTTCCTTCTTTCCTTTCCTCTCAACATATTTGTTAGTTTTGTTTTCATTGCTTTATTCCCCACTTGGCACCTTGCTTTGGTTTTGTTTCCAGTGTGTGCTTTAGTTAGTTTTGTTCTTAATTGTTAAATATAATTTTTTATTTACTTTGTTCACCAGGTCAATCTACTGTTCTTTATTTTTGTTGGACTGTTTTCACTTTGCTCATAGGTGCATATATATATATATATATGTGTGTGTGTATTCCATTGTTTTAATTATTATTTGCCTGAGTTTGTAACTGCCATTTGTCTGGGGTTCATCTTTGGTTTCTCATTTTTGGTTATTTGTTTTAATCTCACTTAATGTCATAAAAAAACACTTGTGGAATCTTCATTCCTGACCAGACATCAAGCCCTGAGCCGTTGGAGTGGGAGCACTGACTCCAAGACCCTAAACTACCAGAGAACTAACCCTATGGAGTATCAAATAGTTAGAACTCACACAAAGGAAACCGCTTGAATACAAGACCCAGGATCACCCAACCACCAGTAGCACCCTGTACAGGACCTCTCATCTAAACTTGAAGCAAAACAAAAATACAAACTAAAACATCAGCAAACAGGATTACCACCTCACTCAGCCTTGCCCATCAGAGGAAAAACAAACAAAAACTCAGCACAAATCTCACCCTATAAAAAGCTTACACAAACCACTGGAACAACCTGAGTAAGGCAGAAACCAAAAGGAAGAAAAAATTCAAACTTCTTCAAGGAAATAATTCAACTTTCCTTGAAATCCGGGAAAAGGAGACCTCAGACACAATAAGTTAAAAATAATAATAATGAAAAGGCAAAGAAAAACTACACAAATGAAGGAACAAACTAGAAACATAGACTTCCAAATAAATGAAGACAAAACAGGCAAACTACCTGAAAAAGAAGTCAGGATAATGATAGTAAAGATGATTAAAAACCTTGGGGAAAAAATGGAGAAAATGGAAAAATCAGTTAACAAAGATCTAGAAAAATTAAAGAATAAGCATAGAGACAAACTACACAATTACTGAAATTAAAAATACTCTAGAAGGAATCAATAGCAGAATATCTGAAGCAAAAGAATGAATCAGTGAGGTGGAATATAAAATGGTGGAAATAACTTCTGAAGAGCAGAATAAAATAAAAAGAATGAAAAGAACTGAGGACAGTCTCAGAGACACCTGGGACCATATTAAACACACCAATTTTTTGGGGTCCCAGAAGAAGAAGAGAAAAATAAAGGGTATGAGAAAATTTTTGAAGAGATTAATTTAAAATTTCTCCAACATGGAAAAGGAAACAGTCAATCAAGTCCAAGAGGCACAAAGAGTGCCATACAGGATAAACCAAGGAGAAACATGCCAAAACACATACTAATCAAACTAACAAAGACTAAACACAAAGAATATTAAAATCAACAAAGGAGAAGCAACAAGTAACATACAAGGGAAACCCCATACACTTAACAACTGCTCTTTCAGCAGATACTCTGCAGGCCAGAAGGGAATGGCAGGATATATTTAAAGTACTGAAAGGGAAAAATCTACAACCAAGATTACTGTACCTGGCAAGGATCTCATTCAAAACTGGTGAAGAAATTAAAAGCTTTTCAGACAAGCAAAACTTAAGAGAATTCAGTACCACCAAACCAGCTTTACAACAAATGTTAAATGGACTTATATAGTCAAGAAATATAAGAGAAGGAAACAGATATACAAAATCAACCCCAAATAATTAAGAAAATGGCAATAGAAACATATATATCAATAATTATTTTAAATGTAAATGGATTAAATGCTCCAACCAAAAGACACAGACTGGCTGAAGGGATACAAAAACAAGACCCATATATATGCTGTCTACAAGAAACCCAGTTCAGACCTCAAGACATATATAGACTGAAAGTGAGAGGATGGAGAAATATATTCCATGAAAATGGGATGCAAAGGAAACCTGGAGTAGCAATCCTCATATCAGACAAAATAGACCTTAAAATAAAAAGATTACAAGAGATAAGGAAGGACACTACATAATGATCAAGGGATATAGGGATCAATCAATCAAGGCATAACAAAGGTAAAATTCTATGCACCCAACATAGAAGCACCTCTATACATAAGACAAACACTAACAGACATAAAAGGAGAAATCAGCAGTAACATAATAATAGTAGGAAACTTTAACACCCGACTCACACCAATGGACAGATCATCAAAACAGAATTAATAAGGACATGCAAGTCTTAATATATTAGCTGAGATGGATCTCATTGACATCTTCAGGACATTCCATCGAAATGCAGAAGAATACACCTTCTTCTCAGGTGCACATGGAACATTCTCCAGGATAGAGCACATCTTGGGTCACAAATCAAACCTCAGTAAATTTAGGAAAATTGAAATTGCATCAAGTATTTTCTCTGACCACAACGCTGAGACTAGATATCAATTACAAGAAAAAAACTGTAAGAAAGACAAACACATGGAGATTAACCAACACATTTCTAAATACACAACAGGTTAATGAAGAAATCAAATGGGAAATCAAAAAATTTCTAGAAACAAATGACAATGAAAACATGGCAAATCAAAATCTATGGGATGCATCAAAAGCAGTTCTAAGAGGGAAGTTTATAGCAATACAATCCTACCTCAAGAAACAAGAAAAACATCAAATAGGCAACTTAACTTTTTACCTAAAACAACTGGAAAAAGAACAACAACAACAAAAAACAAAAATTAGTACCAGGAAAGAAATCATCAAGATCCAAGAAGAAATAAATTTAAAAGAAGGGAAAGAAGCAATAGTAAAGATTAATAAAACAAAAATCTGGGTTGAGAAGGTAAACATAATTGACAAGCTTTTAGCCAGACTCATCAAGAAAAAAAAGAAAAATCAACAAAATTAGAAATGAAAAAGGAGAGATTACAACAGACAATGCAGAAATACAAAGGATTATAAAAGACTATTATGAACAACTATATGGCAATAAAATGGATAACTTTGAAGAAATGGACAGATTCTTAGAAAGTTCAATCTGTTTTAGCAAACAGAATTCAGCAACACATCAAAAAGCTCATACACCATGATCTTGGGTTTATTCCAGAGATGCAAGGATTCTTTAATATATGCAAATCAATCAATGTGATACACCATATTAACAAATTGAGAGATAAAACCATATGATAATTGCAATAGATGCAGAAAAAGCCTTTGACAAAATTCAGCACCCATTTATGATTAAAACTCTTCAAAAAAATGAGCATAGAAGGAACCTACCTCAACATAGTAAAGGCCATATATAAGAGCCTACAGCAAACATTATTCTCAATGGTGAAAAATTGAAAGTATTCCCCCTAAGATAAGGAATAAGACAAGGGTGTCCACTTTCACCACTATTATTCAATATAGTTCTGGAAGTCCTAGCTACAGCAATCAGAGAAGAAAAAGAAATAAATGAATCCAGATCAGAAAAGAAGTAAAGCTCTCATTGTTTAGAGATGACATGATACTGTACATAGAAAACCCTGAAGATAGTATCAGAAAATTACAAGAGCTAATAAGTGATTTTGAGGGACACAAAATCAATACACAAAAGTCATTTGCATTTCTATATACTAACAATGAAAAATCAGAAAGAGAAATTTATGAAACAAACCCATTCTCCCTTGCAACAAAAAGAATTAAATATCTAGGAATAAACTTACCTAAGGAGACAAAAGAACTCTACATAGAAAATTATAAGATACTATGAAAGAAATCAAAGATAACATAAACAGATGGAGAGATATTCTATGTTCCTGGGTAGGAAGAATCCATATTGTGAAAATGGCAGTTCTACCAAATTCAATCTACAGATTCAATGTGATCCCTATCAAATTACCAATGGCATTTTTTCACAGATCTAGAACAAAAAATTTCACCATTCATATGGAAACACAAAAGACCCCAAATAGCCAAAGCAGTCTTGAGAAAGAAGAATGGAGCTGGAGGAATCAACCTTCCTGACTTCAGATTATACTATAAAGCTACAGTCATCAATACAGTATGGTAGTGGCACAAAAACAGAAATATAGACCAACAGAACAGGATAGAAAGCCCAGAAATAACCCCATGCACCTATGGGTACCTCATTTTTGACAAAGGCAAGACAATGGGGCAAAGACAGCCTCTTCAGTAAATAGTACTGGGAAAACTGGACAGCTACATGTAAAAGAATGAAATTAGAACACTTCCTAACACCATACACAAAGATAAACTCAAAATGCATTAAAGACCTATATGTAAGACCAGAAACTATCAAACTCTTAGAGGAAAACATAGGCAGAACACTCGATGACATAAATCAAAGCAAGATCCTCCATGAGTAATGGAAATAAAAATGAAAGTAAACAAGTGGGACCTGATTAAACTGAAAAGCTTTTGCACAGCAAAGGAAACTAAAAGCAAGTTGAAAAGACAACCCTCAGAATGGGAGAAAATAATAGCAAATGAAACAACTGACAAAGGATTAATTTCCAAAGTATACAAGCAGCTCATGCAACTCAATACCAGAAAAACAAACAACCCAATCAAAAAGTGGGAAAAAAGCCTGAACAGACATTTCTCCAAAGAAGACATATAGATGGCTAACAAACACATGAAAAGATGCTCAACATCACTCATTTTTAGAGAAATGCAAATCAAAACTACAAAGAGATATCACCTCACACTGTTCAGAATGGCCCTCATCAAGAAGTCTACAAACTGTAAATCCTGGAGAGGGTGTGGAGAAAAGAAAACACTCTTGCACTGTTGTTGAGAATGTAAATTGATACAGCCACAATGAAGACAGTATGGAGATTCCTTTAAAAAACTAGGAAAAAACCATTGTGTGTGTGTGTGTGTTAGTTGCTTAGTCGTGTCCAACTCTTTGCAACCCCATAGACTGCAGCCCACCAGGTCCCTCCATCCATGGGATTTTCCAGGCAAGAACACTTGAGTGGGTTGCCATTTCCTTCTCCAATGCATTAAAGTGAAAAGTGAAAGTGAAGTCACTCAGCCATGTCCGACTCTTTGCTACCCCCATGGACTGTAGCCTACCAGGCTCCTCCATCCATAGAATTTTCCAGGCAAGAGTACTGAAATGGGTTGCCATTTCCTTCTCCACCATATGACCCAGCAATCTCACTCCTAAGCATATACCCTGAGGAAACCAAAATTGAAAGAGACACATATATCCCATTGTTCACTGCTGCACTATTTACAATAGCTAAAACATGGAAGCAACCTAGATGGCCATCGACAGATGAATGGATAAAGAAATTGTGGTATATATACACAATGGAATATTACTCAGCCATAAAAAGGAACACACTTCAGTCAGTTCTAATGAGGTGGATGAACCTAGAACCTATTATATAGTGAAGTAAGTCAGAAAGTGAAAGATAAGTATCGTATTCTAACGCATATATACGAAATCTAGAAAAATGGTACTGAAGAATTTATTTACAGGGTAAGAATGGAGAAACAGACATAGAGAATAGACATATGGACATGGGGAGAGGGGAGGAGAGGGTGTGATGTATGGAAAGAGTAACATGGAAACTTATATTACCATACATAAACAGATAGCCAACAGGAAATTGCTGTATGGCTCAGGAAACTCAAACAGGGGCTCTGTATCAACCTAGAGGGGTGGGATGGGGAGGGAGATGGGAGGGAGTTTCAAAAGGGAGGGGATATATATATATATATATATATATATATATACACACACATATACCTATGGCTGATTCATTTTGAGGTTTGACAGAAAACAGCAAAATTCTGTAGAGCAATTATCCTTCAATAAAAAAATAGATAAAAAAATATATTGCAGGCAGAAATTCAAAAATGGAACTTCATCAAGAATGGATAATCTGGAGTTTGCTACCAGCATGTGTGTCTGTGAATTTAGTATGGAGTCCACAGTGGAAAAATACCCTGAGATAGGGCATGCAGCTGAGGAATAATGTAGGCATAGGACAGACCACAAAGAACCAAAGATACTCTGTACCAGTGAGAAAAGGCATAACTCCTACTAAAACAATTTGCTCAACAACAACTATACCCACCCTCACAGATCTTTATACAAGAGAAATGGGCAGGAAAATTTTCTTTAAAAAAACAAAAATTTACCAGGTGATTCTGATTTAATGATCATGTTTAAAAAGTACTGCCTTATGAGGCTTTTAAAAAAGAAGTTGTTAATATTAGCTGGTTATACTCCCTTTGGATATTTCAAAGCTGTGCCTCTCCCTGTACATACCCATAATTAATCCTTTTGTAAATATTGTACAATTAGGTGTCTTTTAAAAATACTTTCTAAATGCTATACACTGGATTCCTTTTACAATATCCTATCTATTTGTATAATTTCTCTAGTACAGGTAGTTCTTTTTCTTACCAAGTTTCCCATAAGGAAAAGCTTGACTCATTTTTACCCGCCTTTCACAGCCCTTTGACTTATCTAAGCTTTTAAGTCTCAATCGAACTGGGCTCAAATGCTATCTCTGCAAATAGCCTGACCTTGCCAATCACTCGTCCTCCTTTTGGATAACATGTGACATCTTCTCACACCTCCTCACCTGCTGCCTTTGACAGTCTCACTGGGGGTTTCCCTTGGACTTTGTTCCTCAACCCAGAAAGTTCCCGGTTCTGTACTTTTGCATTTCCCAGGGTGACAAGCACTCTGTGCTACCTGACTATATTAAGAATGAAATGATCTCCACTTGAAGGAGACACACATGATGGCATGACATTCAGATGAACACAGGTGGTGGAGGTGAGGCTTCAAAGCTACAGTCCAGTCTGCAGACTTCCTTGACAATGTAGGTTATTCAATCAAAACACGTTTAAAAGCCCATATTTCTATTCTGGCAGCATTAATTGTTCTTAACAGGCATATTAATATGTGTCCCTTATTTAAGCAATTAGTTTGATTTAGGGGGCATATGGAAAAAGTTTATTTATACTTTTTCAAGGGATATTATATATGTATAGAGGCTTAGGCTAGGAAAGAAATTGAAAAGGGAAGAGACAATACTGAATAATACCTATCTCTATAAAATGTGATATCATGACTCATTGGAATATAAACTCCATATAACAGGGACATCACCTGTTTTGTTCACTGCATTATCTCAACTTCCTGGATCAGCTGCCAGAGAGTGGTCTTTAATAAGTATATGTTGAATAAATGAAAAAAATAAATGAAAAGTCATATTAAAATATCTGGTTCATATGGGCCATGGCAGCCATGGCTTTTACTACAACTGCTGCTGCTGCTGCTGCTAAGTCGCTTCAGTCACGTCCGACTCTGTGTGACCCCATAGACGGCAGCCCACCAGGCTGCCCCGTCCCTGGGATTCTTTTAATACTAAAATACTAATACTTACTATAATAATTTCTACTGCTTTTTTTGCTTGAAAAATAAATGAAAAGTAGTTCACAATAGCGTGAATACATTGTACTGAATAAAAACAGAAGGGATGTATGTGAGAATTATCAGACACATTAGATAAAATTACAAAATTAGATAAAATTGTATATATAAAATATACAATTTTATATCAGGATAAAATCTATATAAATTTATATAGATTTTACATTGTAAGCACTGGGAAGAAAATTTCTATGTATGTGTGTCTTGAACATAGGAGTGGCACAAAGAAATGTATACATAAGAAAGATGACTCCAGAATTGTCATGGAAGAAGTATAGTGAGTATGGAAGAAAGAAGGAAAAGTAGAGAAAGAATGAAATGTTACAGGTAATGAACTGAACCAAAGAAAATTTTACTTTGGATTCAAATATCTAATGTTTTATAAAGGTAGTAATAGAAAGCATTATTAATTACAGTATTTGCATTTTCACTGGTAGGATATAACCAGAAAAGGAATAAAATATATCTCAAATTGAAGCTCTATCTTTATGCTAATTCTGTGGCTTGTTGCCAGTTCTAGGCAGGGACCAAGCTGAATCCAGGAAGTCAAGACTTTTGTGTAGGAAAATCTATCAGAGTGTCTTTCAGCAAAATGGCCCTCACTTTGTAAATAAGGTAAAAATTCCATCTGAATTCCACATACAGAGAAATTATGTTATTTTGTCTCTAGCAGTAGGATGCTGTTGAACATTCAGATTTGTAAATTAAAAATCTTAGCATCTGAACCAATTTTGGAGGAGGGCACCTTGTCCAAAAGTTCATGCCAGTTATGGAACCAGTTGTACAACATCCCGAGAAGCAGAAATACATCATGTCTCCTTGAATGTCTTTAGGGCCAGAGAACTGACAGTGTCACAGAGCTGCCCATCATTTTATTGACTCTGAGTATTAAAATGACTCTACTGAGCTGAAATACGTCTCCTTAGGTATGCAGCTCAATGTTTCCGTCTCCTTCCTCCCATAAAAGACCCACTTTCTCTTAATTCTCCTTCTCAAAGGAAGTAAGCATGCCCAATTCTTTTCACAGTATTTAAATGGCATGATTTCTAGAGCCTTTGCCATATGTTCTTCTCCTTCTCTGTTTGTATTCGAGCTTGCTAACGTGCTAGTGAAGAATGAAATGTCAGTGCTTGAAAAGTTACACTCTTGCCCTTCTGTAATCCCTTTACTTCATGGCAATCAAGTTTTTCTTAAAGAATAAATCTCACGAAGATACCCTCTTACTAAAACTCCCGATAGCCATGTAACACGTTATAGGAAAAGACCAGAATCTTTCACCAGCCCTAAAAGGATCTGCATGCTCTTGGCACACTTCACTTTTCTCTTTAGCTCTATTTTGTACATTTATCCCAGTGTTTGGTACATCATGGTCACACTGGCATCTCTGTGCTTCATATGCAAGCTCTTTTCCAACCCAGCACCTGTATACCTTCTCCTTCTTTTCTTGTCTTCTCTTTTCTTGGTGTAAATTCTCTTTGTTCCTTTAAGCCTCATCTTGACAGCCACTCTTACCTTGTTTTACAGTACTTCCTATTAATCTTTAGTACATTTAAGGTACTATAAAATGTACTCTTAGTACTTAACTACTTTAGTGTCATTTTTTGTTTAATATCCCATTCACCTTCTGAGCTGTAAGCTTTGTAAGAAATATGTGTATTTTGTTCCCTTTGTATCTTTAGCAAGAAACACAATCCCAGACACATGGTAGAAATTCATGAATGTTTATCAAATAAGTCAAAGTTTTTTCTTACCCTCCCACCTCACAGAAGAATAGCCAAATCATACTTGCATGGGGCATGAGCAGAATCGCATAATGCTTAAGACGTCAAGCTGGGGGTGAAATTCTGTTAACCACCTAACAGCTGTGTGATTTGGGGGAGAAGCTACTCAGACTTAAATTTTTCAGTCTCCTCTCATATACACTGGGGTTAATAATCACGTCTCCCTCCTAAGCATAGTATGGCAGTGAGAAGAATTAGTAATACATGTAAAGCTCTGAGTACAACTCCTGCCACAGAGTAAGCTGTAGTTAGCTCTGGTTATTTGTCTTCCAAGAATCCTATATGGGTTGATAAATACTGAGAGTTTGCTAATAGTTGTTGGATGACTGAATTCCAGTCATAATATATGGATGCCCAGGGGAAAGTCTGAACTGGAGTCAAGATACATGTATGTCACTTCTGTTCCTACCAGGGAGTGTCCTTGTGGCATCATACAATAGCACTAATGAATGAAAATTTTTGAGCCTCAGTTTCTTTAACTATAACAACAAAAAAAGTTACAGCAGAATCTCTCCACCTTCTCATTTCAATACTGAAATGTTATGGGTCAAATATGCTTTGTAGACAAGACCTTATATCTGTAAAAACTATTTGAGACACATTTGGAGTATCTACTAGTCTCACAGTTGCCCTCAGGCTCTGTTTATGCAAGCAAATTGAAGAGGAGACACAGGGCTGTTATAGAGCCGAATCTGGGAAAAGGGGACTCATTTGACCTGAACTGTCTCTGTCAATACGCTTCCCATGGTGATGGCTCAACTCCTCATTTGACAGTGTAGACAGAGCCCTAAGGAAGGTTTGAGGGCAAATACAGATTGAGCTAGTGAAACTTGCAAAATACATGCTCACTGCAAACTGTTTGATGATAAGGCATTGTATGCTGGCTGAGAGCATCCTGTTTTGATGGAATGTAGCTTAATTTGCCTAATTCTACTTAACTGGCAATATCTGCCAGTGGTTTTGATTATACAATCAAACTGGAAAGTTTTCAAGAAAAGCACCAAAATTTATGTGTAGAGATTGTGGAAATGTAAAGTGCCTCTGCGTTCCAAGTGTTTTCTGTGTGATAATGCATACAAATGGGAAATGATTTTAGAAGTTAACAAACCATAGCAGTGGAATTGGGATTAGAGGACCGACTTTTGAAGTACAGTCTTCCATAGACAGGTTTTTCATAAGTCACCAATCTATTGTAATATTTCCCACATCTCTTGAAACTCTGAAGACCTCTTGGCCTCCGTATAAATATTCAGATATCCTGTTCTCCTTTACCATTTGCAGGACTTTACTTTGGCTGCTCTATCTGCTTAGACAATTCTTCGATCCTTCCCCTTTTTTGGGGAAGGGGATTTGGTCTAATTCTGTTTAACTTTTAGATTTTTAAATTCTCATTCCTCAAAATGGACTTTCTTTGACCTATTCCAACAACTCTCTTCTTATCTCATTTCAACTTGTAATTCATTTCAAAAAACGGCTTAGTACAGTTAAAATGTATAATTAGCCATGTACTCATATCTTTAATTTTTTTTTTTGTCCTTTCATTTGACTGAAAAGACTGTGAACACAAGAAATATTTCTGCTTTGCTCAGAGCTGAATGCCCAACAACGGTCAGAGTAGGCAGTCGTATCTCTGGTTCCTGAAGTACTGAGTGATATGTTACATGCAAGGCCCTGAGAGGTAATCAATAAAAACATTCTTTGAGAGCTTGACTTGGGAAAGGCACTCCTATGAACCCAGTTTGTGCCCTCTCTCTGAAGAAAATATTGAATAGGATGATTCCCCTTATTACGTCTTACAGAGGCAAAGTCTTCTGATTTGTGCAGAACAATTTTTGGTCTGAAATGGATCACCTTCTTTCATTATTGTCCATTTTCGACCTATTCCTGTCTATAATTCACTAACAACACACTCTTCTAATATCATGTTCTTTTGAATCCTAAAAATGCATAGCAGTGTATTAGAAGACATTCTAAACAGAATCCCTGAATTTAATTCTGTCCCCAGGTCACTCTTCAGATCACTAAACAACTGGGCATCTTCAGTCCTTAAGTAAAATGTGTTTCTGCTGTAGGTAGAATGGGATGTGGTATCAAAGACACTGTTTCTTGGTCTGAATTTCCCAAGTTTCAAATTGTTTTGTAACTGGAGCAATCATGGGAGAGGGAAAAGGAGCATGTGTGGAGAGTTTTTGCTGATGGTGCCAGAGCCTTAGGAAGTGTCAAAGGAAAAAGACCTGCTGCAGTGAGAGGTTGCTGGTGGCAGTGCTGTGTCTCTGGGGAAGAGGCTGAGCTTGAATCTCTTCATGGGCAGCATTGGAATTCAGTACATTGCAGGGTGAGTGGGAGTGGGGGTTCTGTCTTACTTCTGCACACCTGTTCTCTGTGTGAGATTAAGTGTTTGCTTGGTCTGTCACTTTCACATTTATTTAATCAGGGCATTACTCAGATATCTTAGAAAAGGCAGGTAAATCAAAGACAAATTATGCTTACCTGAATATCCAAAGCTTTTTTTTGATGAGGCATGTTACATGAAAAAAAAAATGTAATTTTTTTTATTCATCAGAGATATCAAAATGGTGGTTTATGCAAATTAAGTGAACGAGCTCCCCAATACAAAACCATATAATTTTATGATTCTAACTACAATTTAATCAGAAAAAGAGATCTGTTCAACAAAAACCCTTTACTTTAGGTGTAATAAGAAACATAAAAATACACTGATTTTCAGTGTAAATTCAATCCTAATATTTATATTATGCTGTAACATATAAGAAACAGACTGAGTTAGTGTTGATAGCAATTCTTTCACTGTTGCTTTTTCTGGAATTCAAGAACCAAACAGGAGAAAGAGATGCCCCAGAAGGCATCTGAAATTCAAATTTATTTATAGAGGCATTAGTGTAATAAATAAGAACATTCTTATCTCACCTTACGGGGTTGTCTTGAAACTCTCCTGATGGAAGCAAAGAAAAAAAGAGTTGAGAGGTTTACTAATAAATGGAAAAAATACAGGTTTGGAAAAGACTTGTCCCTGTTACTCCATTTCAGTGTCCAACAAGCTCAATTGGGACTTAAATGGAAGTCTTGTCAGTCCATTAGAATAACAGTATGCCAACGAAAAATAAGAGAGATAGTCATTGCGCATGGACCTGAGAGGCACAAAAAATATGATGGTGACTGTTGTGCTAATGTTTGCCAGAGGTGTCCTACGAGCCTGAGCAAAGTCAGTTTCATTGAAATTTGCTCCTTAATTGACACAAAATGCAAGTCCCTGGAATGAGATCTGGCTGCTACCTAAAGGGCTGTGGGTGCTTTATCTTAATGTTTTATTGATGGAATTCTGCTGTGCCCATCACTGGGACAGCATCAGGAGACTCATTAGTGAAACTTGCTCTCAGTTCCAAAGATCCTTTACCTGTCCTCTTGGCTGGTTTAAAAAGCAGTAAAGAGAAAGAGATTGATTTGCGCAGTGGCTAAAGGGTTATTTTCTACAGGATGTCATGAACTGCTTTTGGCATTCCTGTTTTGTAACTAGTATTTTATCTCATTTTCTACTTTTACCTGTGGTCCCCCAAGAAGGAGCTTTTCTACAAATTGAATCTCTCTCCTGTGGCAGGTTTTCTGTTGTTGTTGTGCCCTCTTAAGTTGTGGCCAGTGTAGACTCTGACTCAAATATGCTGAAGACTTTGTTAATTTTCTGAATAGCTACTTTGTCAGGTTAGGCTAGTATTCAAAAATGTAAAAATTAGGGTTTTACTAATATCATGAGTTTATATGTCCTATGTATTCAATAGGTATGTGTCTTTAAATTTTTGGGTAATTGTCATCCCATAAACATAGATAATTTTGAGAAGGATAATTCATCACTGAACTACATGTTCTTTAATCTTTTTACTTTTATAGGATTCTCCCTATAAACACAGTCCAAAGTTGAAAAATAAAACTACCTTTCATCAGGTAATTTCCAAAATTTTACTTCTGAAAATGTCATGTGCGAATACTGTACATAGACAGCAAATATTTTTTAAAAGACAACAAACACAATATTCAAACAATATTGAGAGCTATAAAACCATACATATCTGTGGATTAATAGAATTTAGGAAAAAGAGGATTTAGAAAAAAACTTGAAAGAAGCATATTAGCAATGATCTTTATCCTCTTTTTACCAAGATTCAGGCACCCTCACTTAATAAAGATGAAATTATTATTAATTATTTATGAATAATTATGAATAATTAATGAAACTGAAAGAGTGTCTCTAGAGATACTTGTAGGCACCTGGAATAGAGAGGCCACATCCTAATCCCCAGTATCTGTAAATATATTATTTATATGGCAAAAGAAGCTTTTCAGATGAGGGTAAGGTTACAGGTCTTGAAAAAGGGAGCTTTATCTGAATCACGTGAGTTTCTCAAAACTGAAAAATAATGGAAGAAGAGAAATGTGACATAAGAAATACTAGACTGGCTCTTGGTGGTTTTGAAGATATAGGGTGGGGCCATTAGCCAAGGAAAGGAATGAATAGCCCTCATCTTATAAGAGCAAGTAAAACAGGGACCTCATTCCTGCAAATCCAAGGAGCTGAATTATGCTAACAACCCATCAAAGAAGAAATAGATTCTCCCTGGAGGCTTGGGATGGGGAATATAATTTGCTGACACCTCAATTTTAGCCTGATGAGATTTGTTTCAGATTTCAGTCTTACAGAACTGTAAGATAATATATTTGTGTTGTCTTAAGCTTGTATACAGAGAAGGCAATGGCACCCCACTCCAGTACTCTCGCCTGGAAAATCCCATGGATGGAGGAGCCTGGTAGGTAGGCTGCAGTCCATGGGGTCGCTAAGAGTTGGACACAGCTGAGCGACTTCACTTTCACTTTTCACTTTCATGCATTGGAGAAGGAAATGGCAACCCACTCCAGTGTTCTTGCCTGGAGAATCCCAGGAACGGGGGAGCCTGGTGGGCTGCCGTCTATGGGGTCGCACAGAGTCGGACACGACTGAAGACTTAGCTTAGCAGCAGCAAGCTTGTATATTTTGGGGAATCTCTTATGCAGCAACAGACAACTAATACATTATGTTATATAGTCATTTGTCTTTTGCGCAGTGTCCCTTGTACAATTTTCTGAATACCCATTGAAAGAGAACTTTAATAAGGTCTACAGTGAAACTATAGTCATGAAATATTCTCTACATATGAATTAGTTTAACAGACGGATTTGAAGAGGAGTCTTGAGGATGGGATT
>NW_020867220.1:25000-52698 GCF_003369695.1 Bos indicus x Bos taurus | reverse complement strand
AGTCAGTGACATCAAAGATCAGGATATTTCCAAGAAAAGGCTGAATCTATGAGATTGAAGCGGGAACAGCATGGTCCACTTTCCCCTCATGCTTTCCACATCTAACTTTGAAGATCTGGGCATTATTATTTATTAAGGATGCAGAGACTCTACCTCTCTACCCTCTCTGGCACTAATATAAAGACAGATACAAATCTGTGCCCATCCCCTTCTCCCAGCGTCAGGAAGGTACCATGCGGTAGTGGAAGAGGAAGAGCCCTTGGAGCGAGATAGCCTTGGGTTGGCCTCTGAACTTCATCGTTTGCTAGTTCTCTGTCCCTGTACAAGTTACATGTATAGCATCTTCATTTATAAATAGGTATCGTAATGTTTGGTTGATGTGATTGTGGTAAGGATTAAATGAGATAATATATAGTAATTATTCAATAAGAAGTAGCTATCATTCCTACCATAATGACTGTGATTATTTTTCTCTGAGTCTGCTTCCTCATTAGTTAAATTTGAATAATGATATATAAGGTTGGAGTAAACAATAAATAATGTGCATTTTATGCATTCTAGATGATAATAGTATTCAATCTAGCTTCAAAGAGAGATACATGGAGGCATACTGCTTACCTAGATATATACTTTATAATAGTATATATTCAAAAGAGCAATGGGCATTTAATTAAGTTCTTACAGCAGGAAAAATTCTCACGTGAAGCTCCTGAGCTCAATTCCATGTTCAAAATAAAAGAGGATCAATATCCTTCGGGTGAAGTGAAGCTTCATACATAGGAAAACAAATAGCAATTCAAATTTTCAAACACAAGATTAGGTGTTCAATAACTTAATGCTCATCTTAGGGCTGGTTACAAAAAAAAAAAAAAAAAAACAACAACAACATGAAAATTAAGCCATGCCCTGCCACAAAATGCTTACATTATAGATCTGAAAAGGTGCTATACTTCTCACAATAATGTTCTTTTAATATATGACTGTGTTTAGAGTTCCTCATTCTACACTGGGAGAGAATTATGCCCCCTTTAATGCCTGCCAGTCCCACATCCTGGAGTGTCTTACTCTCTCATTTCCATCTACTCAACTTTTTCACATTCTTCACAATTCAACTTCTTCCAGAAACTTCCCCACACCCCTGTTATCCAACAACTAGTCTATGTTATTCTAATTTGCTTTTCATAGCATTCTATACTTTCAGGTAACACTGTATTTCATTTAGTTAGGTTTTTACTAGTAAATCTACTTCCCTCATCACTGTGAGATCCTTGACAGAGAAAAACTCATTTTACTGAGATTTTATTTCTTTGCATGTATTACTATCTATATTTTTTATGCTTCCAATCTTAAGAAAAGGGTGTTTATATGATGGAAGGGTGTTGTGTTCTATAACGTAACCTTAGAATCTAGAATTTTTTGTCACAGAGTAGGCACTCAGTACATATTTGTGGAAAAAATGAAAGAATGAGGGGATCATATTTACAGAAATTAGCATAGTACCTGGGCTTCCCTGGTGGCTCAGAGGTTAAAGCGTCTGCCTGCAATGCAGGAAACCCGGGTTCGATCCTGGATCAGGAAGATCCCCTGGAGAAGGAAATGGCAACCCGCTCCAGTATTCTTGCCTGGAGAATCCCATGGACGAAGAGGCCTGGTAGGCTACAGTCCACATGACTGAGCAACTTCATTTATTTCTGGTTATGTTATTCAGAAAATTGTGCTGAATTTAACTGTGATGCAATAATATTAGTTATTGCTTGAAACTATACAGTTTGCAATGATACTCAATATTACTTATCATTCAGAAGTATTGTACTTGGCAAAGCTTAGAGATAATGAACACGGTAAAGGAAGTTCACAAGAAAGAATGATCTCTCCTAAAGGCACAATGGCATGGAAGAGTCTGGCATGGGTAGGAACCTACAGCAAATGATGTAAGATGAAGATAGACTTACTAGAAAACCCTGGAGAATTGAGAGACAGTGAGAAAGGGCTTCTGTGCCATGTTAACAAGTCTGCATTTAGGACTACAGAACCCTATAGAGCCACAGAAATTTTTAATCTGTCAATTAAGGGGATTATTTATGCTCTGAGCAGGGAGCTAGCTATCTGTGATCTGGGCTCCCTCTCTCTGATAAGAAAAGCCAGCCTCTCTGAACTCTGTGCCTGGAACATAGCCCAATATGTCTAGGGCAGAGCTGCGAGGGCACCTAGGGCATCGCGTACATGTGTGTGTGTGTGTGGTGTGTGTGTGTAGTGTCCAGCTCTTTGTGACCCCATGGACTGTAGGCCACCAGGCTCCTCTGTCCATGGGATTTCTCAGGCAATAAAACTGGAGTGGGTTGCCATTTCCTATTCCCAGGGATCTTCCCAAACCAGGGATCAAACCCATGTCTCTTGGGTCTCCTGCAGTGGCAGGCGGATTCCTTGCCACTGCGCCACCTGGGAAGCCCGCACTTAGGGCATACTGGATGGAGGATTAAAGGAAGCAGGTCTTCCAAGTGACCTTGGGAGGAGTCACATGTGTTGCTACTTTCTGGGTACTTGGGACCACCTAAATGCCATCTGATGGTGCTCTTTATTTCAGCAAGAAGAACTTTTTTATATATTCATGCAGGTCCTGTGCCTCAGAAACAAAAGCAACAGAGTTCCCCTCAGCAACTCTAATAAAGACAGATGAAAGATCTTTAAAACTTTTAGTCGTATGAAGGTCTTAACAAGTAGGGTAGAATGAATATGATTTTCTAGGCAATGAGTCTGAAATACTTTGCTGTCACTCAGCCATAACTGACTAAAGAGATTACTAGAAGAGCTTCCAATTCATTTCCAGGAACTTATCGGACAAGCTCTAATTTGTGCATTATTGTGAAGGTGCAGGAAGAGGAGTGAGGGATTAGTTATCTAATGATGTACATAGCTAAATATATATGTGAGTATGGTATTTACATAAGTGCATTTATATTATACATCGATATAGCTATGTCAATACATATGTATTTATATTATGCTGACATATTAAACAACATATATACTTCATATATAAATTATAGATTAGAATATTCTGGTGACATGACTAAGGGTATAAATATATTAAAATAGCAATATTCAAAATTTATAGTTCTGTCAGAACAGCATTCAGTTCCCCATCAAAACAATTCTGATTCCCATGACAAATACTATATAAAGTATACAAATAATATACCTAAGGATTATGAGGAAAACACAAAAGCAGGCTGTGTGCTGTGAGGCGAGGGAAGCTGAAATAGTGACTGGCATGAGTCCACCCACCCTTGGACACACTGCAACAAAATAGTTGAAAATCAAAAGTAAGGAAAAAATCTTGGAAACCATCCACATAAAAATAACATGTTATATATAAGGGAACCATTATTTGAATATGGTAGATTTCTCATCAAAAACCATGAAGGCCAAAAGAGCAAAGAACAGCAGAACTATATTTTTCTATTAAACTTTTTTTTCAAATTTCAATTATATTTTCATTTCAGAGCTGCAGACTTATAAGATCATGCCTTTTACATGAGTTTTATTTTTTTTTAATTGTAGGAAAATTTCTTTACAATGTGTTGATTTCATTTTGAGATAATTTCATCACCTGTAGTTGCAAAATAGAATGCTCAAGATCCCCTGAATGCTTCTCTCAGCATTCCCTCATGGTAACATTGCAAAGGGATAGCAGCATATCATCTCTAGCATATTAACTTTGATGTAGTCTAGAGGCAGAATGTTTCCGTCTCCATAAGAATTCTTCATGTCCTTTTTCAGCCACACCCACTTCCCTCCCTGCCTCACATCCTGACTAAACTCTGACAACCATTAATTGTTCATAGTTCCGTCATTTCAAGAATGCTTACAAATGAAATCAGAGAGGTGACCTTTGAGATTGGGTTTTTTTTTACTCTGTATAATTCTGAGATCATCCGGACTGTTTCATACATCAGTAGTATACTCCTTTTTATCGCTGACTGGTAGTGTATGGTAGGAGAAGGCAATGGCACCCCACTCCAGTACTCTTGCCTGGAAAATCCCATGGACGGAGGAGCCTGGTAGGCTGCAGTCCATGGGGTCGCTGAGGGTCGGACACGACTGAGCAACTTCACTTTCACTTTTCACTTTCATGCATTGGCGAAGGCAAAGGCAAACCACTCCAGTGTTCCTGCCTGGAGAATCCCAGGGATGGGGGAGCCTGGTGGGCTGCCGTCTATGGGGTTGCACAGAGTTGGACACGACTGAAGTGACTTAGCAGCAGCAGCAGCAGTGTATGGTATGGATATACCAGGTTTTATATAATCATTCACACAGTGAAGAACATAAAATTATTTCCAGTTTAGGGTGGTTACAAATAAAGCTGCTATAAACATTTATATACAGGCTTTCTTGTGACCAGTTTTCATTTCTCTGGGATAAATGCCTACTAGTGTAGTTGCTAGATCATATGGTATTTGCATGTTTTCTTTTCAAAAGAAACTGGCAAATAAGTGTCCAGAGTTGCTATGCCATTTTACATCCCCACTAGCAAGACATGTGGGATCCAATTTCTCTGTCCCTTCACCGGTATTCATTGTGGGTTGTCTTTTTCTTTTTTGCTGTTCTGATGAGGATAGAGTAATGACTAATTGTGATTTTGATTTTTCCTGTGGTCATGTATGAATGTGAGAGTTGGACTGTGAAGAAGGCTGAGCGCCGAAAGAATTGATGCTTTTGAACTGTGGTGTTGGAGAAGACTCTAGCGAGTCCCTTGGACTGCAAGGAGATCCAACCAGTCCATTCTGAAGGAGATCAGCCCTGGGATTTCTTTGGAAGGAATGATGCTAAAGCTGAAACTCCAGTACTTTGGCCACCTCATGCGAAGAGTTGACTCATTGGAAAAGACTCAGATGCTGGGAGGGATTGGGGGCAGGAGGAGAAGGGGACGACAGAGGATGAGATGGCTGGATGGCATCACTGACTCGATGGACGTGAGTCTGAGTGAACTCCGGGAGTTGGTGATTGACAGGGAGGCCTGGCGTGCTGCGATTCATGGGGTCGCAGAGTTGGACACGACTGAGTGACTGATCTGATCTGAATGGATGATCCTGCTGAATATCTTTTGATTATTCACTGTTTGTTTATCCTCTTCGGTGAAATGCATTTTCATATTTTTTGCCTATTTTCTAATTGGACTATTTTGCTATTAAGTTTGGATGTTTCTTTACATAGTCTACATATTAGTTTTGGCTATGTGATTTGTGGGCTACCCGTGTGGCTCAGCTGGTAAAGAATCTGCCTGCAATGTGGGAGACCTGGGTTCAATCCCTGGGTTGGGAAGATCTCCTAGAGAAGGCAATAGCTACCCACTCTAGTATTCTGGACTGGAGAATTGCATGGACTGTGTAGTCCATGGGGTCGCAGCGAGTCAGACAGGACTGAGCGACTTTCACTTCACTTCACTTCATGTAATTTCTAAATACATTCTCCAAACCTGTAGGTTGTTTTGAAAAGAAAAATGAATAGGTTTCTCCTGCTCCCTTTTTTTTTAATATTAAAAAAAGCCCTGAGACTTAGGGAAGTGAGATATCTTTTCAGTGATGTCCTCTTATACAAAAAAACAAGTGGCTGAGATGTGATTTTAATTTCATTCATTGCTTATTGCACCTCACAACCTTTTCTTACACAGAAGTCTTTTGACAAGTGATAGATGGGGAAAGTCTACTTTCCATCACAATTCTAACAACACCTATAAAATCACGCCCCACTCACAATCTGAGTAAAGTCATACCAAGAATACTGGAAGCCCAAACCTGTGTACTTGGTTGAAGTATGTTCTTCGTTTCTACTGTTTTTTTTTTTTTTTTTTAATTTAATTTTATTTTTAAACTTTACAATATTGTATTAGTTTTGCCAAATATCGAAATGAATCCACCACAGGTATACCTGTGTTCCCCATCCTGAACCCTCCTCCCTCCTCCCTCCCCATACCCTCCCTCTGGATCGTCCCAGTGCACCAGCCCCACTGGTTTTTGAATATCTAAATTGAGATATGATAAATACATCCTACAAACCATTAATTGTTAATAAGATATAAATTGTTCTGACAAAAAAAGCTGTTTTCCTAAATATTTTATATCAAAATCAAGATGCAGAATAGTATACACTATATGACTAATATAAGTAAATACATGTGTACATACTGTGCCATGACTCACTTTTTTGCAGAAGAAATTTTCAGGAAACTTTTAAAAATGTTTGCTTTGGGTGAAAGGGAGAATTTCATTTCTGTTCCTTTCTGTTATTTTTTTTTCAAACTTCATTCATGAATGAAAATTATTTTTAAAATATTAAGAACATAAATAAAGATAAAATATTGCATATGTAATGAGCAATAAAGAGAATTTTCATTTCTTATCTTCAGAATTTTTTAGTATAATTTTCCATAAAATTCGTGTTTCTGTTGGTGAACTTTTCCATGACTGTTCGGACAGAGGGTAGTGACGAGATCCACAGGAACTGGTATGTGTGAGGAAAACTAAACATTCAATTTATAAATGAAGAAACAGACTCTGAGTCATCAATAAATTGTCCTAATTCATACATCTATTAATTTCAGAGCTAGAAACTGTACCTTGATCTGAATGATTCCGAAGCCCCAGGTCTTTCATATGCACCCACTTTCCATGAACCTTTAACCTGATGAGGTGATCTGGTTCTCTTCAGGTAACTTCACCAGTGGCTCAATTCCCCAGGTGTCTACAACTATCCAGCTGATATAATGTACAAAATTCTTACCAGTTCTTTTAAAAATGTGCCCAAATTCAGTCTTTCATTTTAGCACCTCCCTTTTCTTAACTAAAATGGTATCTTGTAAATGTATAATTTCACAAATTTATTCCTCTCCAAAGTCATCTTGTTCTGATATAGTTTCAATGTATTTCTTCTTTCTGGAGTAATGCAGACAGAAGATCAGTATATTCTCTGGACATTAGATGGAAAATGCAAACTTCTGCATAGAGTTTTACCTGCAAGAGCTACCCTATTGCTAATAGGCAATGGCTCTAACCTCTCTTCATTTTCAAACATTTCTGAGTAGAAGATAAAACCCTGATCCTCTCTGCCTCACTGTGGTTTCCATACTTATCAGTTTTATCTTAGATTATGTGGGAGAGCCTTATTAACACTGCTTTTGTTCAAAATTTATAATTGTGAAATTGATATCTATCATTTTTTTCATTATATAAAAGAGTCAGTTCAGAAGGATTCTGTGGCTTTTCTGAAACAGGTAGTAGGACTTGAAATCTCTCTCAATTCTAATGATTGCACATTGAATTTCCCTCCAAATATATCATTCAAACTTAATTAATTTAAAATTAAAAGTTGAAAACAAAGTAATGAATTGCTGGACTACATATAACATGTGGAATTATTTCTGTAGACTTCATGGTATGTAATTTATCTTTGCCTCAACTAGCAGATTGTTTTATCATAAAACTTTTTTTATGTAGAAAGTCAGAGGTTCAGATTCAGCAGAACTCTGCAACCTACCTCTGTTTATAAGTTTAACCTATAATAACCTTTGAAGCTAAATTCATTCTTTAAAGGAAAGTAAATCTTAAATTATACAGCTTTTCCTTTACATTCAAGTTCTTTGATGTATCTGCATCCCAAGTAATCAGAAATAGATTCCGTTTATTATCTTCGACTTCAGTTTATTTTCTCTCTGCCTTTACCAGATGGAAATGTCACCAGATAAAGATGTTAATCACATGTGATGCTAGTGTGAGAATGACAGGTAATTACTGCTTTAACTGAAGTGCTCACACACTAATGGATTATTGAAAATCACTGATATCATTATCATAGACCACCAGGGGGAAAAAAATGATTCAGAAATCCTGTATTAGACTGGCTGGGATGAGATACGCAATTACCTCCAAGGATGAAATATATATCATTGTCACTCCAGCCCCTTAGAGTGTGAACACTAAGGGAACAACACAAACCAAGGGAAAGTAAGAAATAACACTGGCGTTTGAAATGTACGTACAGTTTCTATGTGCTAAGGGAACTGAACTGGAAGATTTCCTGATAAAATATTATCACCTGTGCTTCCATTTATATGTGAAACATGGCCCTCCACATGCATGTTGAAACAATTATTTTGTATACAGCTCACCCTGTGAACTTCGGTTCACAAAACTGAATTCATAGATACCTGGAATTAGAAGGAAAATTTAAAATATGTTCTTTCAATTATGTCATATGATGAATGACCCTACTCTGTAGCCCCATCCTTAAAGCAATCTGAATGTAGAGAAGTGTGTGGCAGTTTCAAGAACTCAATCCCAAATTCATTGTTTTTTACATGTTTGGCAGAGTTCCTTCATCAACATCCCCGTGTCTATTTAGCATTGCTGTAGACTTTTCAGTGTTAGATTTCCTTAAGATCTCCCTTCCTTTATTAGCTCTTCCTTAAGGAAGGGGATTACAAATGGGAAAGCATCTAATTAGATTGTACAGTACTTACTAGGACACACTGGCTAATGGATCAGTATACAAAGCTGTTTCCTTATATCTGCCTCTTCTGGCAATGAACTATTCTATGATCCACTTATTTAGATATCGTCCTGGTCTGTGCTTAGCCACTCAATCATGTCCGACTCTTTGCCACCCTATGGACTGGAGCCGGCCTGGCTCCTCTTTCCATGGGGACTCTCCAGACAAGAATACTAGAATGGGTTGCCATGCCCTCCTCCAGGGCATCTTCCCAACCTAGGGATCAAACCCAGTTCTCCCTCATTGCTGGCATTTTCTTTACCATCTGAACTACCGGGGCAGCCCATTTAGATATTATCAGAGGAAATTTGGTACCAGTTTTATTTTCTAGGCTTTGTGTTAAAGATTTGTTAATTATGTTAACTTAATGGCACATTTAGTCTAAGAGAAATTACCTAAAATGATACTGAATTGGAATTTGTCTTAAACTCCCAGTATAAAAATGAAGGGCTTCCCTGGTGACTCAGATGGTAAAGAATCCGCTTGCAATGCAGGAGACCAAGGTTAAATTCCTGGGTCAGAGGATCACCTCGAGAAGGGAATGGCTAAATAAAAATGAAAACAGGATGATGTTTCACAAATAAATGACCCCCAGACTTAGACCCCTAAACTTAGCAGTATTAAACAGCAATTTATTTATGCTCACAAATTCTGTGAGTCAGGAATTTGGCAAGAGCACAATGAAGGTCAACTTTTCTCTGCTTCCAATTGTCCACAAATGACTAGGAGTGACTCAACCCCTAGAGGGAACAGTGGGGATGTTGGGTCCATTTTTGTGTAGCTTCTTTACTCATATGTCTGGTGCCTGAACTGTGAAGGCGGGATAATGGACTCAGGAGGCTTAGCACCTATCTGTTGCTCCTGGCAGGGTGGACTCAAAGTAGTTGTCTACTTTGTCTACAAGCTGCCTACTTGGCAGCTTGTTGCATTTCAAAGAGCAAGTGTCATAGTAGACAACATGAAAACTGTATGACTTCTTTATGGTCTAGGTTTGGAATTCATATAGCTATATTTTATGAGCTGAGGCAGTGATCAGTTCAGTTCAGTCACTCAGTCGTGTCCGACTCATTGTGACCCCAGGAACTGCAGCATGCCAGGCCTCCCTGTCCATCAGCAACTGCCGGAGTACACCCAAACCCATGTCCATTGAGTCAGTGATGCCATCCAACCATCTCATCCTCTGTCGTCCCCTTCTCCTGCCCTCAATCCCTCCCAGCATCAGGGTCTTTTAAAATGAGTCAGCTCTTTGCATCAGGTGGCCAAAGTTTTGGAGTTTCAGCTTCAACATCAATCCTTCCAATGAACACCCAGGACCAATCTCCTTTAGAATGGACTGGTTGGATCTCCTTGCAGTCCAAGGGACTCTCAAGAGTCTTCTCCAACACCACAGTTCAAAAGCATCAATTCTTCTGTGCTCAGCTTTCTTTATAGTCCAACTCTCGCATCAATATATGACTACTGGAAAAACTATAACCTTGACTAGACAGACCTTTGTTGGCAAAGTAATGTCTCTGCTTTCTAATATGCTGTCTAGGTTGGTCATAACTTTCCTTCCAAGGAGTAAGCGTCTTTTAATTTCATGGCTACAATCACCATCTGCAGTGATTTGGAGCCCAGAAAAATAAAGTCAGCCACTGTATCCACTGTTTCCCCAGGCCCTCCCAGATTGAAGGAAATGGGGCACACACTCCACCCTTCCATTGAAGAATGTCTTAAGAATTTGTTTAGGTGTTTTGAAACACAGATCTATAGATCTTATTCACAAAAGAAGAAATTCTAAAGGGAGTATGCATATGTATCTGTGCATGTGTGTGTGTATATACCCATCTATTTAGACATTCAAATACTAGCAACACAAAAAAGTGACAAATTATACTTGTTCCTGTATGATTATATTGTCAACTATAGGAGGATAAATACCAGACAGTTAAAATATGGTTACTTAACTGGTATCAGGGATGGAAAAAACTTCTAAAATCACTATAATCAAAAATGAATAGTATATCTTATTTATTAGTTGTTTCAAAATGGGATAATGAATGTTTAAATATGGCCATTCACATGAACTCAGCGCTTGTGAAAGTGCTCATTAGTGAGACTCGTCAATAAAGCAAGTTTTCCAGATAACAAGCATCGTGAAACAGTTCTACATTTTATCTTGATAATTCCATTCTAATGTGTAAAATACAGAAATTATTTACAGTACATAAAATACATTCTTTGTACATTATTTCTATTTTTTAAAAAGAGTAACATTTCAGATTCAGAAGAATGTTTAATAATACCGGTTATTAGTAGATAACATATCGTTAAACCTGATAATTAAGATTTTTAATTTGAGCAAATTTCCATGCTATAATGTTAATTAGATAAGATATAAATGCTTGTGTGTATATCACACACACATTAACATATGCATGGGTGGATCCTGAATAGATATGTAGAAATAGATAGATATATCTCTCTGTGTGTGCTCTGTCATATGCGATTCTTTGAGGCCTTGTGGACTGTAGCTCACCAGGTTCCTCTGTCCGCAGAATTTTCTTGGCAAGAATACTGGAGTGGATTGCCATTTTCTACTCCAGGGGATTCGATCTCTATCCTGACCCAGGGACTGAACCCGCATCTGAGTCTCCTGAATTGGCAGGCAGACTCTTTAAAACTGTGCCACCTGGGAAGCCCCAGAGAGACAGCGTTAGTTACATATGTTTATGGAGGATGATGCTGATGGCTACTATTGATAAGAATAATTATATATCACCTCCAGAGTGGCAGTGCCAAAACACACCATGTTCCTGATAGTAAGGTTGAAATAAGATTTATCCAAGAGGATTTTTTTAATCAAAAATTCCGTGAATTCTAGTTTGTGTGGTGAGGTCAGTAGGATATTATATCCATGATAATAATTCTGGTTGTAATATGGGGTGGTATATTCCAAAGATGACCAAACTATTTTAACAACAACAAATCTTTAAGTTCATTAAATTTCAGAAGAGCATCTCATGAATATATGTCTTCTACATTCAGCAGATTTTGTGGAGAGTTATTATTATTAGATTCTGAGTTACTGGAGCAAAAAAAAAATCCCTAGATTGATAAATAATCAATTTTTGCACCAATGGGCAATCTATAGGCCATTATGGATCTTTCCTTGGAGTGCCCACCATCACACACTAATCTGGTGTGCCATCTAATCACGAAGACAAATATACTGTAAAACTTTCCTTAAATCCAGAGCAGGCTTTAAGCTTCTATCAATACTAGAATGTTATTTCCACTACAGTATTAGTCTTTTTCAATATCACTCAATGATAGGTTTATTTACTTTTCTTTTTATAGGTCTCTATTTATAAATATGTGATTAGTAAGAAAACTGGGACGACCCAGAGGGAGGGTATGGGGAGGGAGGAGGGAGGAGGGTTCAGGTTGGGGAACACAGGTATACCTGTGGCAGATTCATTTCGATATTTGGCAAAACTAATACAATATTGTAAAGTTTAAAAAATAAAATTAAGAAAATAATGGGAAAAAAAGATGACAGTGTCCTCTTGGTAACGACTGAGATAATATAAGAAAATTGTCAGAATCCATTTATATCTAAAGAATCCCCTATATCTCAATCTATTATCCATAGGGTTTCCCCCAGTCATTTAAATTGTTATTTGCCTCCTGGAACCAAGAATATTTTAAAACACTGGTGGAACAGGCACGCATTTTGAAGAATCCTTAATATTTCTCCTGGAAAATAAAAATAGAAAGGAGATACTTGGCAAAATGTATGGGTTTGCAAACAGTAAGGAAGTAGTCACCACTTGGTATCCATGGTAACTTGGATCCAGGACCCCCCAAGTACCAAATGGATGCTCAACTCTGCTATATAAAATGGCATGGTATTTTAATGTAACCTATGCACATCTTCACCTATACTTTAAGACATCTCTTAAATCTGTCCATGGGATTTTCCAGGCAAGAGTACTGGAGTGGGTTGCCATTTCCTTCTCCAGGGGATCATCCCAACCCAGGGATCGAACCTGGGTCTCCCACAATGTAGGCAGCCACTTTTACAGTCTGAGCTGCCAGGGAAGTCAAGTCATCTCTAGTTTACTTGTAATACCCAATATAATGTAAAGTTGTACATACAGTCTAAATGCTATATAAATAACTGCTGGTGTAAGCAAACTTTAGTTTTTAGAACTCTCTGAATTTCCCCCTAACCACCAAAATGATTTTCATTCCCCAACTGGTTAAATCTATGAATGAGGAACCTGTGGATTCAGAGGGATGACTGTATAGTATAGCTCCAATCGCGAAGAGTCAGACACGACTGAGCGACTTCCCTTTCACTTTTCACTTTCATGCATTGGAGAAGGAAATGGCAACCCACTCCAGTGTTCTTGCCTGGAGAATCCCAGGGACAGGGGAGCCTGGTGGGCTGTCGTCTATGGGGTCACACAGAGTTGAACAAGACTGAAATGACTTAGCAGCAGCAAGACAGAATAAATAGAGAAAAGACTCTAAGTCCTGAAATCTAGGCCTAACAAGCAGATACTTCAGGTCAGTTCAGTTCAGTTGCTCAGTCGTGTCCAACGCTTTGCAACTCCATGGACTGTAGCACACCAGGCCTCCCTGTCCATCACCAGCTCCTGGGGTTTATTCAAACTCATGTCCATCAAGTCGGTGATGCCATCCAACCATTCCAGCTTCTGTTGTCCCCTTTCCACCTGCCTTCAATCTTTCCCAGCATTAAGGTCTTTTCCAATGAGTCAGTTCTTTGCATCAGGTGGTCAAAGTATTGGAGTTTCAGCTTCAGCATCAGTCCTACCAATGAATATTCAGGACTGATTTCCTTTAGGATGGACTGGTTGGATTTCCTTGCAGTCCAAGGGACTCTCAAGAGTCTTTTCCAACACCACAGTTCAAAAGCATCAATTCATCAGTGCTCAGCTTTCTTTATAGTCCAATTCTCCTATCCATACATGACCACTGGAAAAAACATAGCCTTGACTAGATGGACCATTGTTGGCAAAGTAATGTCTCTGTTTTTTAATATGCTGTCTAGGTTGGTCATAACTTTTCTTTCAAGGAGTGTCTTTTAACTTCATGGCTGCAATCACCATCTGCAGTGATTCTGGAGCCCCCTAAAGTCTGACACTGTTTCCACTGTTTCCTTATCTATTTGCCATGAAGTGATGGGAAAGCATGCCATGATCTTAGTTTTCTGAATGTTGAGCTTTAAGCCAACTTTTTCACTCCCCTCTTTCACTTTCATCAAGAGATTCTTTAGTTCTTCACTTTCTGCCTAAGGGTGGTGTCATCTGCATATCTGAGGTTATTGATATTTCTCCTGGCAATCTTGATTCCAGCTTGTGCTTCATCCAGCCCAACATTTCTCATGATATACTCTGCATGTAAGTTAAATAAGCAGGGTGACAATATACAGCCTTGATGTACTCCTTTCCCAATGTGGAACCAGTTCATTGTTCCAAGTCTGGTTCTAACTATTGCTTCCTGACCTGCATACAGATTTCTCAAGAGGCAGGTCAGGTTGTCTGGTATTCCCAGCTCTTGAAGAATTTTTCAGTTTGTTGTGGTCCACACAGTCAAAGGCTTTGGCATAGTCAATAAAGCAGAAATAAATGTTTTTCTGTAACTCTCTTGCTTTTTTGATGATCCAATGGATGTTGGCAATTTGATCTCTGGTTCCTCTGCCTTTTCTAAGTCCAGTTTGAACATCTGGAAGTTTACAATTCATGTACTATTAAAGCCTGGCTTGGAGAATTTTAAGCATTACTTTACTAGTGTGTGAGATGAGTGCAATTTTGTGGTAGTTTGAGCATTCTTTGTTATTGCCATTCTTTGGGACTGGAATGAAAACTGACCTTTTCCAGTCCTGTGGCCACTGCTGAGTTTTCCAAATGTGCTGGCATATTGAATGCAGCACTTTCACAGCATCATCTTCCAGTATTTGAAATAGCTCAACTAGAATTCCATCATCTCCACTAGCTTTGTTCGTAGTGATGCTTCCTAAGGCCCACTTGACTTCACATTCCAGGATGTCTGGCTCTAGGCTGGCGATCACACCACCATTATTATCTGGGTCATGAAGATGCTTACAGCCAGTTGAATGCTAGGTCTGTTGAATATCTGATGCAAAAGGTGACTATGGGTAAAGCAAAGAGTAACCAGGGAGGAATATATGTGTTGGTACATTGCAGCCTATCTTGCTAATTTTTTCTTTTTTTAGTAGCAGCGCAGAGCCAGTCAGACATTTTATTGAAATATTTTAACATAATTTGCATGTGTTATTCTCACATCTGAGCAATGTTTTGCCTGGTTTGCAGATCACCATGGGAGAGCAAGCCCAAGGGTTCGACAGGAGCTAAATGTACTTTTAATTCCATCAGTTCATGTTATCCTACTTTAGAATCTCAATGCCTTCTCAACACTTAAATTAAAAAACCAAACTCTACTACTAGCCTCAAGACTCTAGCCCTCCCTTGCTCTTCAATCTTGCCTTTCAGCACATATTTCATCACCTCATCACCCCAATCTTTCTTCCTCAAATGTACCATGACACTTTGCAACCATTGTATGACATAGGTTTTTCTCTGTTTGGGAAACTTATCTGCATTTTCCTAAGCATTCTTTACATTTCAGTTACACTTTCCATTCCTGGAGAAAGCCTTTCTTGTACATTACAGGTCAAACTCCACCTCTGATATGTTCTGAAAGGAATACCCACACATACTTTATAAGTTATCACAATTGCAATTTTATCTTGTCATACGTACGGTCTGAGGCAGGTATGAATTTTTGCTTACATAGTTTTTTGGGGATGATGGAAGTGAGGGAGGCAAGATATAAAAGGAAGAAAATAAAAAGCAAAAATGTAGACTCAACTAGAGACAAGCTTTAGTTTCTTCTAAAAGTTCTGAGACAAAGTTCACCACAGAGTTAGTCCTAACTTGTACTAAGGAAGCAGCTTTTTAAAACATTCTTTATTATTAGTGGTTGACCAGTCATGCCTGAGAGAGGCTGTACTAGACTCTGGAGCTAACTGGCTCCAGTATGGCCACAATGAATTCTGAGAGGAGGGCACCTTGTTCTCAAAAGCCTCAGGAGAGAGGATGGATGATTGCACCAGCTGATAAAGGTGAGCACCAACATTACACACCATATTTGCATACAGCTATTTCTTTTGGTCATGAATACCTTTCTAAATCTAAAGTTATGACCAACGTATACAGCATATTGAAAAGCAGAGACATTACTTGTCAACAAAGGTCCATCTAGTCAAGGCTATGGTTTTTCCAGTATTCATGTATGGATGTGAGAGTTAGACTATAAAGAAAGCTGAGCACCGAAGAACTGATGCTCTTGAACTGTGGTGCTGGAGAAGACTCTTGAGAGTCCCTTGGACTGCAAGGAGATCCAACCAGTCCATTCTAAAGGAAATCAGTCCTGAATATTCATTGGAAGGACTGATGTTGGAGCTGAAACTCCAATATTTTGGCCACCTGATGCGAAGAGCTGACTCATTTGAAAAGACCCTGATGCTGGGGAAGATTGAAGGCAGGTGGATAAGGGGACAACAGAAGATGAGATGGTTGGATGGCATCACCAGCTCAATGGACATGGGTTTAGGTAAACTCTGGGAGTTGGTGATGGACAGGGAGGCCTGGCGTACTATGGTTCATGGGGTTGCAAAGAGTCAGACACAACTGAGCGACTGAAATGAACTGAACTGATGCCTTTTGGTCATGAATACCTTTCTAAATCTACAGTATACAAACTCCATGAAAGTCAAGATGGTATCTGTTTTATCTGCTACTGTACTCTGGGCATATAAAAATATAATAGGTACTCAAGAATAAGGTATTTAAAGAAGGGGTATATCAGTTTTTCCCTTGATGTGGGAAGCCTACAAAACTATGAAATTGTAGGAAATAAAGTATGAAATTGTATAAAACCCTTAGCATATTGAAAATGGCTGCTCCAGAGAAAATCATTTCCTAGAAACCCAGCAACACATAAATAGTGAGCTCCTCACCTGGATAAGTATGTTTAACCATAGAACCTCATAGTTGAAAGGTACATTTGCAGTATTGAGTCCAGTTCCTATTGGAACTTTTATATTTTTCTACTATGTCTGTTGTAAACAAAAATGTTCCTGTCTTAACCCATGTGGATGAAGTAGTCATTGGAAGTAATGGGATAGCCATTACTTTACTGAGGTCTGTTGAACAAATACAATATTTAGTTCTAAGTCCCAAAACAAGTAAAATCCAAGCTCTCAAAATTTTGAAACTATTTATTATAGCACATTTGTAATTCAGATAGCAAATAGCGAATTTATCTTGAATTTTTAGCTTAGGGCAAAATTCTATGAATTTTATCTAATATGACTAACTTAGTTAAGCAGTGATATCATCACACTGTACATGTCAGAAATAGAAAATGGAAAACTTTAAGATAATTTAGCCCAACAGTTAGAAATACTTGGGTAAATGTATTTGTTCCCAGAAAGAGATGTAGAATCATGTCATTTGGGATGGACATATAGAGCATATGTCCAACTCTTCTCCTGTACAATAGGGGACATTACTTACTAACATTTCATGGCATTTCCTGATCTGCTCGCATATAACAGGGTCTCCATTGGAAAAGCATGCCACTCAGCTACTACCACTGGGCCCACATACTGTCTGTCTTTGCTGAAGGGGAAAGGCACTGAAGTTTACCTTGCCCTTTTGGTACCTGAGAGGAATGTTACCCTTTCTTCCTGGGCTCCAGGTTCTTCAAAACCAGGTGACAAAGCTAGTCTGGGTGTTTTCTCAGGCACTTTTTAGAAAAGCAAAAGAAAGCATCCCTACCAGCACCACTATCACCAATAGAATAATAGAATAATACAAATGAAATAGATTTTTAAAAGAAGCAGACAAAACCAAGAACATCAAAGTTCCACATTCTACTAATTCTTGTCAAGTAATTCAGAAAAAGGTCACAGGTACTTCACTGCTGTGGTCTACGCAGGCTCATTTATTTGTTTCTTTCAAAAAGTCTGTTCTGAAGTTTTTTGTTTTTTGTTTTTTGTTTTTCCCTCACTGACAACCTTTGATTTTCAATTCATTAAATGAGTGCTTATCTGTAAATCACAAAATAAAGTAATTCCTCGCAGGCTGTGAAGAAACAAACACACTGAAGACAAATAAACATAATGATTGGATGCCCAAGGCCAGACTTTTTATTGGGAATACTGCCCAGAAAATAAAACTACATAAGTTGATAATGGTTCATCTTCTTCCTGTATTTCTAAATCAATAAGTAAATTATATGAAATTATTTAGAGCAACAAAGGCCAAATTAATGTTCACTCATAGTTTTCAATGTGATAGGAGAGAATCCCCATAATGTTTTATTGGACTGCCTCAGGGCATCTCCGTAACTTTATTCAAGTGGAATCTGTGTCCAGTTTGAATCCTTAGGAATGTGGTCCCCCATCATACTAAAAGTTTTCAAATTTTCAGACCTGAGCCCTACAGTGTGTTTCAGTTTTGTCAGTATTATCAAAATATTTCCCTAATCACATAGCAGAATAGCTAAGTTTTCAAGGGATCTTTGGTAAAATAACTGGGGAGTGAACAGTATTATCTTTATATGTTATGAACATCTGGAGTGTCTCAGTAGCCACTGTCTCCAACAAGCTTCAGTTCAGTTCAGTGGCTCAGTCATGTCCGACTTTTTGTGACCCCATGGACTGCAGCACACCAGGACACCCTGTCCTTCACCAGCTCACAGAACTTGCTCAAACTTATGTCCATCGAGTCTGTGATGACATCCAAACATCTCATCCTCTGTCATCTCCTTCTCCTCCTGCCTTCAATCTTTCCCAGCATCAGGGTCTTTGCTAATGAGTCAGTTTTTTTGCATCAGGTGGCCAAAGTATTGGAGTTTCAGCTTCAGCATCAGTCCTTCCAATGAATATTCAGAACTAATTTCCTTTAGAATTGACTGGTTTGATCTCCTGCAGTCCAAAGGACTCTCAAGAGTCTTCTCCAACACCACAGTTCAAAAGCATTAGTTCTTCGGCGCCCAGCTTTCTTTATAGTTCAACTCTCACATCCATACATGACTACTGGAAAAACCACAGCTTTGACTAGATAGACCATTGTCGGTAAAGTAATCTCTGCTTAATATGCTGCCTAGGTTGGTCATAGCTTTTCTTCTAAGGAGCAAGCGTCTTTTAATTTCATGGCTGCAGTCACCATGTGCAGTGGTTTTGGAGCCCAAGAAAATAAAGTCTCTCACTCTTTCCATTGTTTTCCCATCTGTTTGCCATGAAGTGATGGGACAGCATGCCATGATCCTCATTTTTGTAATGCTGAGTTTTAAGCCGGCTTTTTCTCTCTCCTCTTTTACTTTTATCAAGAGGCTCTTTAGTTCTTCTTCACTTTCTGCCATAGGGTAGTGTCATCTATGTATCTGAGGTTATTGATATTTCTCCCATCAACCTTGATTCCAGCTTGTGCTTCATCCAGCCCGGCATTTCACATGATGTACTCTGCATATAAGTTAAATAAGCAGGGTGACAATATACAGACTTGAAGTACTCCTTTCCCAATTTGGAACCAGTCCATTGTTCCATGTCCAGTTCTAACTGTTGCTTCTTAACTTGCATATAGACTTCTGAAGGAAGCAGGTCAGGTGGTCTGGTATTCCCATCTCTTTCAGAATTTTCCACAGTTTGTTGTGATCCACACAGTCAGAGCATTTGGTGTAGTCAATAAAGCAAAAATAGATGTCTTTCTGGAACTCTCTTGCTTTTCCTATCCAACAGATGTTGGCAATTTGATCTGTGGTTCCTCTACCTTTTCTAAATCCATCTTGAACATCTGGAAGTTCTCAATTCACATACTGTTGAAGCCTGGCTTGGAGAATTTTGAGCATTACTTTGCTAGTGTGTGAGATGAGTGCAATTGTGCAGCAGTTTGAATATTCTTTGGCATTGCCTTTCTTTGGGATTGGAATGAAAACTGACCAAAAAAACTTAAACTCTCGTTTCTAGTGGGTATTTTAAAAGTTGACTGTCTTTTCCATTATTTAGATACAAAATTTTCCATTTATCTTTAGGCAGGGAATATTCTTCCCTCTACCTTTTATCAATGAAGAAAACAGTGAAGAAAGTTCTGAGAGTCATGATGCTATTAAACATTAGCACTAGAATATAAAATCTCATCCTCCAAAACAAGCACAATGAAGTTCTTCTGCCTAAGATATAAGCATTTTCTTGAAAACATTTTAAAATATGAATAATTACTGTAGGGTTCTTGGATAAATGAAAATGGCATTTGTTTGTGCTGCTGAACTTTCATTAAAAAGTAGAATTGATTCTTGTTAACAAAATGGCTAAAAGAGGTCAATAGAATATGGCAAGCTCATCATCCACTACTGTGTTCTCTCCCCTTTTATTTACATTTTAAATGGTGAAAGGGAACTATTATTTTTTATTAGAAGGTGTCTGTGAGATTTCTACTACCACTGCCATTTAAAATTCCAATTGTCTCTTTATTGATCATAAGGTTAACTATCTTGTCTTATACTCCAAATGAGTTGGAAAGATAGAAAAATAGATTTGAGGATAGACAAGACCCCTTGTTTCCTTCTTTGCTTTTCATTCAGATGCAGACATTTCAATTTATTTCATTTTGGTGACTCATTTTACCTACAACTCTTATTATATCCTCTGTAAAAGGGAAATGATAATACCTTCTGTGAAAATTTGGCATTCGGATTAATTGAAAAGTACACACAGAGAGCCTAGAATGTTACATGAAACATAGTTTAAATCCAACAAATGTCATCTCCCATCTCTCCCTTAGAAAATATATTAATCTCAGAAGAACACCAAATGCTAGTTGATTTTTAAAAATTTTTAATTAGTTAATTAATTTTTGGCTGTGCTGGGTTTTCGTTGCTGCACAGGCTTCTCTCTGGTTGTGGCAAGTGGGGGATACTCTAGTTGAGCACGGGCTTCTCATTGTGGTGGCCTCTCGTTGCAGAACACAGGCTCCAGGGTGCTCAGGCTTCAGTAGTTACAGCTCCCGGACTCTAGAGCACAGGCTCAACACTTGTGGTACATGGGCTTAGTTGCTCTGTGGCATGTGGGCTCCTCCCAGATCAGTCATCAGACCTGTGTCTCCTGCATGGGTAGGCAGATTCTTTACCACTGAGCCACCAGGGAAGCCCCTGCTAATTGATTTTTTTAAATGATTTCTAAAAAAATACAAAATTCTCTATATTTCAAGTCTCACCGTGTATCAACTTCATGATACATTTAAAAATTATCAATCCATTCATTCATTTCTTTGCTTACATTCACTTACTTGCTTAATAAAATCTTATAAAGTACTGCTTACTATTTGTGACCCAGGGATAAAATTGAGTTAGTTAGTGTATTAATTTTCTAGAGTTAGAACCACAAACTAAGTGTCTAAAACAACAGAAATTTGTTGTCTTACAGTTCTGGTGGTGAGAAATGTGAAATCAAATTGTTGGCAGAGTTAGTTTCTTTTGAAAGCTGTGAGGAAAGATTCTGTTCCAGACATCTCTCTTTGGCTTGCAGATCTCTGTCTTTATGTTCATATGACATTCTCCTTGTCTATGAGTCTCCCTCCTGTTTTTTCCCCATCACAAAGGGAAACCAGTCATATTGGATTAAGGCTCACCCTAATGATCTTATTTTAACTTAACTGCCTCCGTAAAGACTGTGTCTGTAAGGAAGGTCATATTACAAGTTACTGGGCATTAGGATGTCAATAAAAGTTTCTTGGAGGGCAGAATTCACCCATAACAGAATTAAGAACTTATACTCTATTGAGAGATCCAAAAATATAGGTTAATAAACACTTGAACATTATCCAGCATGGACTCTGTTCAAAGGAGTTACATATGGGCAGAAAGAAGAGGTTGGATATATAACAATTTATTGTTTTCTATCATTTAAAAAAAGAGACTGGATTTCTTTTTACAAGACAGATAAAGTAAAATTTGCTCTATTCTGCTCAAATCCTCCAGGCACTGGCTGTCTGATCACACTCATGGGTCCTGAGCTGTTTATTCCTGTTATTTTGTAATGGAAGAACAAAACCAACTCTGGAAACTTTTTACCTCAAAAGTGCATGTGGCATTTTATTTAAAGTGCCAGAATTGCCAGTATTTTCTAAGAATTATTTGTCCATTTGGACTAACCTTATTTTAAAAGGATAAAATGCCTATTTTTATAAGCACTAAAATCAAGCAAAATGAACAGCAATCTGCAGGAGACTATAAATCATATATTTGGTTGAACATATCAATCTGTATGATAATTTAATAAAACCAATTGTGTAGACTAGTGTTTATTAATTTTTAGAGAAATACACTGCTGCTAAGTCACTTCAGTCGTGTCCGACTCTGTGCGACCCCGTAGACGGCAGCCCACCAGGCTCCACCGTCCCTGGGATTATCCAGGCAAGAACACTGGAGTGGGTTGCCATTTCCTTCTCCAAGGCATGAAAGTGAAAAGTGAAAGTGAAGTCGCTCAGTCCTGTCCGACTCTTCGCGATCCCATGGACTGCAGCCTACCAGGCTCCTATATCCATGGGATTTTCCAGGCAAGAGTACTGGAGTGGGGTGCCATTGCCTTCTCCGAGAGAAATACACTAGATACTTGATATTTTAATCGCATGAACAATGTTCATTATTTCCTCTATTCTGATGGAGGTTCACAGTAATGCAAATGTATAATAATGCCGTTTAACTTACAATACAAATTTGAACTTTTCAACTCTAGAAATATATTTTTAAAACTCAGCAACATAAGCCAGAACATGACCCTGCAGAATTTGGAAGGAATTTTGTTTTTTGTTTCCTTTGTTTGTTTGTTTAATCACACTCGTAAATATGTGGTGTTCCTTTCATGAGGCATAAAACAGGGTCTTACTCCCACCACTCTTCTATTTCAAGATGTTCATCATGAATTAAGTATAACTGAAAGATGTTCTTCTCATCACTCCACCAATGTCACAATGCCTGAAGGTATGCTGAAATCCTAAAAGTCACTATGCATTCAATATCCTCTTTTGTAGATTCCTTCTTTTGGTTTCTTTTCCTGACATTTTTCAAGAAACAGATCATATTTTGGACACACTAAAATTTAGCTCCAGGCATCTAAGTGCCTCTTCCTAACCTCCTTTTCCCCTAGCTGGTATTCATTTTTATCTCCAAAGTAAAGGACATTTCTTCGTTCCCACTAACATCCTGATTAAATAGTCCTTGAGATCTGTTATAAAAGTCTTTAAGAAAAAAAGCACATATATAATTGATTTCAACCAGTCACACTCATACCCAATTTATAAGTTTTATTACTGTTTCCTTGAATTAGGGGAACGCTGTCATTTAAAAGCATGCTATCAGTACTTAACATAGAAATAGCCAAGAGCTGAAAATATACAACCTCAAAAGCCTAGCAATTCCACTAATAATCACTCACTGAAAATTCATGAACATGATTACCAAAACACATATACCAGGTACATGGATATATTCAGTTAGTAAGCAAGCACATTTAAGCTGCATATTTAGGGTTATTGAATCTTTCCATGTGTAACTATTAAGGTGAGGTTGAGAAAACTTTATAGGGAAACAGGAAAGTCTACCTCTTAAGGAACATCTATGTATTTAATCAGTTGATTCATCATCTATCTGTAATGTGCACATGTATGTATTAGGGATGGGGATCATAGTATTTCTTTCATCACTGCTCTTCATTTTTTTAAAGACTAATGTTTGCAAAGGATTCTGCACTTTCTGCATCTTCCATTCTTAGTAGCAGTCAAACCAGGATTTTCTGCCCTGCAGAGTGTTTTAGCCTAAAGTAGGTCAATATCACCACTGAGAAAAACTAGGTAGGATTAGAAGTTCTGGTTCAAATTGTAAAGATGATCTCCAAAACTCTGAAACACGTTTATCACTAAAGCCCGCATAGGAATACATACTGTTTGTAGAAGAGAGACTTTGGGATGTTAGAGGGATGTAAATACTATTTTATATTCATTTTCAGGGATTCAGGAAATAATACTAATGCCTAATTTTACACACACACTGTATAGTCTATAAATTCGGTGGAGAAACAAAGATGGGTATGGTTTGTAGTTTCTGCTCTTGCATAGCTCTTTCTCTTAACAGGAGAGACAGATAGGTAAAGAGATAATTACCATATCACAGAGAATCTTAATCTGAAGTTTACTGACCCTTAAGTGGTAAAGGAGACTGTAGCTGACATCTGTGTTTCTATCAAAACAGCATATTAGCTTTCTAAGGGGTCATGCTATACTGCAAGTACATCATCTGTTTAGGGAATAAATACTTTGCCTTCTGTTCTTACCCTCTTAGCTGTCACACACACACACACACTGTACACACACAACAGTGAAATGGATTTGGAAAAAAGTTGGTTCAAATAGGAAAGCATTGCTCTATATAAATCACAGTAGTCCCAAAGAGTAACTCAGATAATTAGAATGTTTTATCTGTAACTGCCCTACTTCTAAAATGCTTGTCCAGGCTACTACAATTCAAACATCTCAGCTATCTAAGTACTGCTGATATTTCATTAATTTGGTGAACTTAAAGTCTATTTATTGGCAATCTTCTTATCAGTGCCCTCGGTGAATATTGCTAATGATCAAGAAACTGTTAGTCTGCCTTAATATATGTATGAAATCTTGAACTCCATACTGTAGCCAGGCTCAACCAATTGATCTGTGTTGGTTCATAATATGCTACCTGTTGGTCACTGCTTTTCAATTCTAAGTTTAGAAAAAGAAAATCACACATTTAGGAATTGAGTATGGACTTCAGAATAAACGATAAATGGATTGTCATGTAAGCATATTCTTTCAATAGTAAACATAAAAATAAAAGAGAGTCCATGAATTTGGGGACATTTTTACCTTAGAGGAATGCATTCTGTGAGCACTACCTGTTCTTTATCATTTCCCAAACCTCCCCTCTGTGTCAGGCACTGTGTCAGTTCCTGGAGAAATGAGGATGAATACAGTTATGCCCATGGCCTTGAAGACCTTGCAATCTCATAACTGAGACAAATAAAGCCAATAGTTGCGAGACAGTGATATGGGTACTTGGGTGTTGGTAGGTACAAGGCACTATGGGGTCCTTACCACTGTCAACAGGTGAAGATTTTATTGGAATCATTAAGGGATACTTTATAGAAGTGACCTTAAACTCTCTTGAAAGACATTTCAAAGTTAGATAAGAGCCAAAAAAAAAAAAAAAAAGGAAAGCAGTCCAGGTTAGCCCTGGAGGCAAAAGGGGAATAAGGCCAGTCATACATTCAGGTCTTTCTGAATGCAGAATACTTGTTTGAACCCACAGATTTATATTCAGCAAAAAACTTGAGATAAGTCACTTAAAGCTCTGAGTCCATGTCAAAAATCGTATTCCAACTTCTTTCCCCTGGACAAGTTGTCTTGTCTCCAGTTGCTGAAAAATTACATTCTGCAGCTTTCTTTCTCCTGTATTGACAAATGGTTAAATGGAAAGGGAGGTCAAAAAAGGAAATCAATGTGATTTTACACAGTCCTCATTACTAGGTCAACCATGTCTTCTGTGTGCATACTCAAGCTGGTTTCCTTGCTCTCAGTCAGGCTTTTAAAAGGTTGCTTGCTGGCTGAACTGTCAGCTCAGGGAGAGAAAAAAATTAGTTTTCAAAATCTGTCTCCAATAAAGAAAAGTAACGGAAAACCTCACACACCGCATCTATGATTCTATTTTTAATTATCATCATTAAAGCAAAACCAAGGAGGAACCACTAATTGTCTGGTCCTTTCCATTTAAAATAAAGAACCATGAAGAGTTGCAGCTGGAAGGGTCTTTAGGGATCATCCATGTCAAATATCCTTTCCCCCTTTATTTTATAAAAATGGAAATTGGTGCACAGAAAAGTCAAGTTGCTTGCCCAAGGTGACAAATTAAGCTAATGGCTGAACCTGAGCTGGGTCCCAGTAGAATGTGTTCAGCAGCCTAGGAATTCGAATCTACAGAGCCAGGGAGAACAATTATTTTGAGTTACAATTTATTTCTTTAAAAACAAAGCTTAATATTTAACATAAAAATTTTATGTGATATCACCTTGTAGCTATTTATCTGTGGCTTTCTCTCTGTGTGTTGGGTGAGGAGGACATTGGTTCTCAAAACTGGCTGCACATTAAGATCACTTAAAAAAAAATCAGTATCCAGTCTCCCCTCCATAGCGATTCTAATTTAATTGGCCTGGGATGGTATCCTAACATCTGTATAGTTAAAGTTCCCTACATGACTCTAATGCAAAGTCAGTATAGAAAACAATTGCTTGGACCCAGCATCATAATGAGGATTCAGTTGTTCACAAACCTGCCCATATTGACATACCACGTTACTGCTAATTATTTACTATTTTCTTCTTATTGACTAATATTTAACTTGTGTACATTTATTTTAATTTTATGTCACTCTGACAAATGATAAATACCTACTTTAAAATGAAATAAACATGATATAACCAAAATATGATTATTAAATATTAGATAACATTGCTTATCTGAAACTTTGAGCCTAAAACCTTTCTTTGCTGAACATTGAGATGCCATATATAAGGAAAATGGTTAAGATGATCACATGACACCAAGACATTCTTCCTGATATGAGTGGGTAGATTGACAGAAAAGTGTAAAGGGCGTATTTTTCAAAACATGTCTGTTCTCTTACAGTGTTGTCTCACAATACGAGTGGTAAATGTCCCGTACTTTGATAATCTGTGATTTAACATACAGGAGGATGCATGGAATTTTGTCTTTATTTCACGCATCTGCAAACATATCAAGGCACTCACCTTTTGTCTCGGTTTTTCCTGTTTCTCTTAGTGAGCTATGAACCTCACTGCACTGCCTAAAGTTGATAATTTCCAACTACATTTAACTCCCTAGGTATCTTGATGCTTCTTTCATGAGAAACCTATAACAAAATGGGGTATGGCAGGTCCACTCCTCTTATTTCCCTCTTCCTTCCAAAATTGCAGCGACAGCCCACTAGATTAGTCAGGTACAGGCAAACTGTTTATCACTGGGTTTGAGAAATTTCAGGGAATAATCAAACACAGGAAACAAGAAGTCAAGTGTAAGCTGACTGTATTCTGCTGTCTCAGATGAAGACATTTGAATAAATATGCCCCCCAGGATGGAAGAGACCTAGAGATATGTCCCTACCAGAAAAGGGACACCGATGACTCGGCCACCACAGCCTGAAGAGGACAGTAGAGGAGGTAGAGGTGATAAGGGAAGGGCAGCGGCAGACACCACACAGAGCGTGGGTCACATACATACTCATCACAGTTATATTCCCCCAATTTTTTTTTTTGGAGAAACTTTTATACTTGGAGACCCCTAGCCAGCCTTCTAACCCACTCCAATTTCTTGCCTGGAGAATCCCAGGGATGGGGGAGCCTGGTGGGCTGCCGTCTATGGAGTCACACAGTCGGACATGACTGAAGTCTTAGCAGCAGCTGCAGCAGCCAGCCTTCTCAAGGCAAATGATCAGACTCGCCTCCTTGTGTCTGCAGTCAGTTTACAAGGTTAACCATTTTCATACTGTCTCTGGGTTGTACTTTACTTTTTTGTCTGTTTATCTTTATTTTTCCCCTCTCTCACCTTCCCCTTCTCTGTTTTTGCTTTTTGTTACTTGTCCAGACTCCAAGACCATCTCCCTCATATACAAATAATTAACACTTGAAGTAATCCTTTGAAAAGATATATGTATACCCTTACCCCCAAAGCCCCCACTTTCCCCACACCCACTCTCCACGAAGTGATCAGTCTCCCTAAATCCTTCCCCCTTTACTCCCTTAGGAGCTGATCTGCATTGTAAGCGGTGCTCAGATTGCTGCAGGATGGATGTGCGGGTCTGAGGTCTCAGATCCCAGGAAGCGAGGTGGACGAGTCAGGGCTGCCTCTTACTCACAACAGCAGGTGTGGTACCCCACAGCTCTATCTCCCTTACAACCTCACCACCAGGCTGAACTGCAGGCGTGCCAGTTCCTCTCACTATTTGGTTTAAGTACA
>NW_020867220.1:0-20000 GCF_003369695.1 Bos indicus x Bos taurus | reverse complement strand
ATGGCCATAGGGGTCACAGAGCTGATCAGTGCGGGATCAGATACAGAACATCTCACTGTGATAGGAAGGTAAGGAGAAAATAAGGTCTGTTTCAGAGAGTCAGGCTCAGAGTCAGGACAGGAAGGATCAGAAGCAGGTGTGATCAGATCTCACAGATGTGTCAGGCTGGTTTTTGAAGGAGCATAGGATTTTCTTTCATAAAAGAAATGGAGCAAAGGCAGGCAGGTAGAAAAGAAAACTGAGGAAAAAGAGAACCACTTCTTGAGGACATAAAATGCTAGAACATACTTCCTAAGAGGTGGAGCTAGAGAGAAAGTTTTGGCCTGAAAATAATTTTGAAGGAAAATTTTACAACTTAATGAGAGGCCCATAGGCTTTTTTTTTTTTTTTTTTTCGTTTTCTGAATGTTGAGGTTTTTTTTTTTTTTCTAATTTTATTTTATTTTTAAACTTTACATAATTGTATTAGTTTTGCCAAATATCAAAATGAATCCGCCACAGGTATACATGTGTTCCCCATCCCGAACCCTCCTCCCTCCTCCCTCCCCATACCATCCCTCTGGGCCGTCCCAGTGCACCAGCCCCAAGCATCCAGTATCGTGCATCGAACCTGGACTGGCAACTCGTTTCCTACATGATATTTTACATGTTTCATTGCCATTCTCCCAAATCTTCCCACCCTCTCCCTCTCCCACAGAGTCCAAAACACTGTTCTATACATCAGTGTCTCTTTTGCTGTCTCGTACACCGGGTTATTGTTACCATCTTTCTAAATTCCATATATATGCGTTAGTATACTGTATTTATGTTTTTCCTTCTGGCTTACTTCACTCTGTATAATAGGCTCCAGTTTCATCCACCTCATTAGAACTGATTCAAATGTATTCTTTTTAATGGCTGAGTAATACTCCATTGTGTATATGTACCACAGCTTTCTTATCCATTCATCTGCTGATGGGCATCTAGGTTGCTTCCATGTCTTGGCTATTATAAACAGTGCTGCAATGAACATTGGGGTACATGTGTCTCTTTCCCTTCTGGTTTCCTCAGTGTGTATGCCCAGCAGTGGGGTTGCTGGATCATAAGGCAGTTATAAATTGAGGTCCCAACTTGAACCAGTTCCAACATAAGGAAAGGGAAATCACACAAAACAAGCTACCTCTTAAAGTTTTAATGCTGAAAATCCCTTTGGATCAGACCTCATTTCAGACCTGTACCAAATTAAACTGAAACTTTAGAACTTGTGCAGTCCAATGGATATATGTGAGGCAAATAATGTGAGCCATATATGTAATTTTCATTTCTATAGTAGCCACATTAAAAAGCAAAAAATGATGAAATTAAAACCAAATTTAAGCTATGAAATGTATCTAAAATAAACTTTTCTATACTATTATTAGTAGAATATTTTACATTATTTTCTTAAACTAAGTTATTGGGATCCATTGTATGTTTTACACTAACTGCACGTCTTAACTTGAGCTTGTGATATTGCAAATACTCAATAGTTACAAGTGGCTAATATTGGACAATACTTGCTCCTGCTAGTAGAGAAAAGGTGATCAAAAATCAGTTAATTATGATGTTGGCTACATACAAAGTTCCCTTTTAGAAGTTTTTATAAACTTTCTCTCTTTCGAGTCTGAAAATTTTGCCATAAATGAGTGTTGAATTTTTTCAAATGCTTTTATCTACATTTGTGGACTGGAAAGTTCTTCATTCTTTGCTCTCTCAAATGTTAGATAAAATTCAGCAGTGAGTTATCAAAAATACGAGTAATAAAATGTTTGGTTAAGATTAGTATGCTTTATCTAAAATATTTGACTTGGATTGCATATTACTCTAATCTGGGACTAGAGTTTGCTTTGTGAGGTTTATCATTAGAAATTTAAGGTTGTTAGTCCTCCTATTACTCTTTTCATCTTGCATTAGTCTTGTTAAATCGTGTTTTTATGAACGTGTCCCTTTTTGGTTTCTGGCAGCGACCGCCATGGCCTGTTCATTGCTACAGGCACCAGATGCTCCCCCTTTACTTCTCATCATCACTTCCCTTCTTGGGAGATCACCTATCCATCAATATCTTCAGATTCAACCACCTCGGACTGAGCCCATCAAAGGCTCTGTTGGCAATGTCATTGGGACTATTTGCAGCCTAATTAATCTATCTTTGTGGTACCTCAAAACAGCACACACACCGCCTTAATAGCTACAACCTCACACCCACTGGGGACCACAAACAGAGAATAAGCAGACTGGATGCACCCTGCAAGTCCTGTATTTGCATCATTTACTGCAAGATTAATGAGAGCAGCTGAAAAGCCAGAAGTGGAGAATAAAAACCATAGGTTTGGGTTTTAGAAAGCCTCCCATGCCACTTAAATAGAGTAATAACTTTACCCATAATAGCACAGTCTCTTGGGTAACATTAAGGCTTTTATTTTTGCATTACATTGTTTAGACACATTGCTTACTGTCAATGAAAGCTTGAAACCTGAAAATAATATTGATTAAAAGGAACCTCAAAATGGAAACAAATGTTTCTTTAAATGTTTAAAATGCAATTTTATATGGAGTAATCAAGTTTAAAGTGCATATATGAGTGTGTGTGTGTATATATATATATATATATATGTATATGTGTGTATATATATGTGTGTGTCAGATACAGTAATTCTGAAAGAATGAATATTTTGATCTTAAACATCTCTGAAAATAACCATAGTAATAAATGACATGGCAAAGAAGAAAATTATTAACTACCCAATAAAATCAACCAGAAAATACAAATCACAATAAGAAAGTAAAGTGAAAGTGAAAGTCGCTCAGTCATGTCTGACTCTTTGTGACCCCATGGACTATACAGTCCATGAAATTCTTCAGGCCATAATACTGGAGTGGGTAGCCTATCCCTTCTCCAGTAGATCATCCCAACCCTGGAATCAAACCTGGGTCTCCTGCATTGCAGGCAGATTCTTTACCAACTGAGCTATCAGGGAAGCCCTACAACAATAAAACCCTCACTGAAAAGCAACAAAATCCTTTGGACTTGACATTAACTCCAGGCTCCTTGAATATGAAGCACTGTCATACCAGTATTTCAGTCTTGTGAAGTAAGCTGTGATGTGTTTCAGTTATTCCAATTATCAAGAAATGGATATCTGCATTACTTAAAGATGTACCAATTTCTTCCTTAAAATAAAATATCCCTTATTGTAGCATTATTCAATTTTACTTGTGAAAATTCCATTTACTGTTTAAAATGGTATACATGTGGAATAAAGTTGAATCCACATGCAGATTGTGGTTTTCTGATGGAATCTGATGAACACAAAATCTGATGTTTGAAATCATGACATGAATCTAACTTAGGCTTCAACTCCTGATGTTAGGAAGTTGGTTAGAGAGGAATCTTGGCCTGTCTCAACACCAATATCATCATAAGGATCATATGGAGGATGGATGCCAGTGTTAATTGAAACCATCAGGTCTTTCAAAGATGGCCATTTATTTTATTTAAAATTTTTAATAGAGTATAGTTGCTTTACAATGTTTCTATTGTTTAGCAAGGTGAATCACATATCCCCTCTTTTCTGGATTTCCCTCCCATTTAGGGCACCACTGAGCATCAAGTAGGGTACCCTGTGCTATATAATAGGTTTTAATTAGTTATCTATTTTATACATAATAGTGTATATATGTCAATTCCAATCTCCCAATTCATCCCAAGCCCCTATTCCTCCTTGGTATTCATACATTTGTTCCTTACATCTGCATCTAAACTTCGGCTTTGCAAATAAGATCACATCTGTATCTTTTCTCTAAATTCCACATATATATGTTACTATATTTTTCTTATTCTGACTTACTTGACTTAGTATGACAATCTCCAGGTCCATCCATGTCTTTACGAATGATTCCATTTCATTCCTTTTTATGGATGAGTAATATTCCCTTGTATATATCTGAAGCATACCTTCTTTATCTATTTTCCTGTTGGGAGACATTTGTTTCCATGTCCTGGTGACTGTAAACAGTGCTGCAATGAACACTGAGGTGCAAGTATCTTTTTGAATTATAGTTTTCTCTGAGTATATGACCAGAAATGGGTTTGCTGGCTTATATGGTAGTTTTATTTTTAGTTTTTTACGGAACCTCTATATTGTTCTCCACAGTGGCTGTACCAATTTACATTTCCACCAACAGTACATAAGGGTGAAAATGTAAATTTTCCACTTTTCCTCACATCCTCTCCAGCATTTATTCTATATTGAATTTTAGTGATGGCCATTCTGATAGGTGTGAAATGACACCTCATTGTAGTTTTGATTTGCATTTCTCTAATAATTAGTGATGTTGAACATATTTTCATGTGTGTTGGCCATCTGAATGTCTTCATGAAGAAGTGTCTACTTAGGTTTTCTGCACATTTTTTTGATTTTTATTGAGCTGTTTGTATATTTTAGAGATTAATCCTTTGTCAGTTGCTTCATTTGCAAATATTTTCTCCCATTCTGATGGTTATCTTTTTGTCTTTTTTGTAGTTTCCTTTGCTGTGAAAAGGTTTTAAGTTTAATTAGGTCCCATTTGTTTATTTTTGTTTTTATTCTCATTTCTTTAGGAGTTGGGTCAAAAAAGATCTTGCTGTGGTTTATGTCAAAGAGTGTTCTGCTTATATTTTTTTTAGTTTAATTTTATTTTTAAACTTTACAATATTGTATTAGTTTTGCCAAACATCGCAATGAATCTGCCACAGGTATACATGTGCTCCCCATCCTGAACCTCCTCCCTCCTCCCTCCCCATACCATCCCTCTGGGTCGTCCCAGTGCACCAGCCCCAAGCATTTTTTTTTATAGTGTTTGCCCTTTCATTCATGTCTTCAATCCATTTTGAGTTTATTTTTGTCTTTGTTGTTAGGGAGTATTCTAATTTCATTCTTTTACATGTAGCTGTCTAATTTTCCCTGCACCACTTATTGAAGAGCCTGTCTTTTCTCCATTGTATATTCTTGTCTTTGTCATAGATTAGGTGTCCATAGGTTGTGGGTTTATTACTGGGCTTTCTATCCTGTTTCATTGATCTATATTTCTGTTTTCATGCCAGTAGATGGCCATTTATTTTTAAAACTACTTGATGCTTCCAATGTTCACAGAAATAGATCAGCTACCAACTATATCAAAAACATAAGATTACATAGGTGAAATGATCCTAATCAGAAAATAAGCTAAGACGGTTCCAGGGTAACTTCCAAGATATTTATTTATTTTTTTCATTGTATTATCATGATTATATGATATATAAAGTACTTAAGTAAATTTTCAGTTTTCCAATTTTGTGACCAAGAGAGCAAATAATTGGATGCAAAAGACCATACCATGGAAACCTTAGTTTGTGGAAGTTCCCAGATTTGTGGAGAATAAAGCAGATTAGCAGTATCAAGGAAATAACCAGCTAGTATAAAAGCATTTATACTATTTGAAATGTGTTTACACACATACACATAAAACAACAGATAAAACCAACTATGTCTTTATGAAGTTTATGTGCTCTGGAGAGAGAACACAAAAACAAATGATTATCATTTTAGGTGCTTTAAGCCGAAAAGGGTAAAGTCCTCTAAATTTTAGTGATCTAAAAAAGAGAGGTGCCATGCAAAAGGTAGAGCATGCTTCAGTGGATGGGGTTATGCTAATAATGTACTTTGAAAAATTCATGATGTATTTTAGGGTAGGCAAGGAATTTGACGGGATAGGGATGAAGGGCCTGAAGGAAGGTTTAAGACAAGGCAAGTAATGATGTAATAGGTCTTATGTGGTATTCTGTAAGGTTAGTATTCCTACTGTGGTCACAAGTAACCACTAAGTAACCTCAAGCAGTGGAGTATCATACCAGCTTCATGTGTGGTAACATAATTTTGCCTACACTGTAGGGGGGCTTCCCTGATAGTTCAGTTGGTAAAGAATCTGCCTGCAATGCAGGAGACCCCAGTTCAATTCCTGGGTTGGGAAGATCCCCTGGAGAAGGGAAAGGCTACCCACTCCAGTATTCTAGAGCTACCCTGGTGGCTCAGCTGGGAAAGAATCCGCCTGTAATGTGGGAGACCTGGGCTCGATCCCTGGGTTGGGAAGATCCCCTGGAGAAGGGAAAGGCTATCCTATCCTGTATTCAGTATAGTCCATGGGGTGGCAAAGAGTCAGACATGACTGAGCACTCTCACTTTCATTTTACCATGTGGGGAAGGGATTTGAGGGTAATTAGATGGGAGATACAAGGCCATTCAGTGCCTATTTCATGCATTTTGGACAAGAAATGATGTTCCTAAAACTGATCTCATACAGTAGAATAGAGGGTTGTAAGTATAGATGAATAAAATGACTCCAATAACCTAAACAATTGGATATAGGGTGAGAGAGAGATTTTTAAAGATAACACTTCTACCCTTTTGCTAAAAGAGATTTACTGGATGTTCCATGTGACTACAGGTGCATATTAGATTTGGTGATACACTATCATAATATCATCTGCTAAACAAACACATTCTCTTTGAATTATACCAAAAATTCTACAATAATCTTGTGCAAAACTGTATTCTCATATTGGCTAGAAAGGTAATTTCCTCTCTTGGAACTACAGAATTCAAGGCATTTTTCATTGAAATTACTGACCTTTGCCATAAAATGTTTCAGGAAATAATCAGCACTCTTAATGACAGAGGTTTTTCTTTATTTTTTAAGGTAGCATCTTCTAAGCACTGGCACAAAAATTATATGTCCCATATAATGTGGGTGTTCTGACAGTGCAGTCAAGTTAGATTAATTGTAATAAACAAAAACTGTCACTAAAGCTCTCAGCTTATGCCATCTAATATTGTGTGAATACATTTTATTTCCTAACATTATGAAACAGCCAAGAGTATAATAAATTACTTACCTAAGTCCTTTGAGGATTTTTGCATAATTTACCAAAACAAATTGATTTTAGCGGAAAAGCTGCTAATTTACATGGGTAGGAAGTGTTTTCCTTGGTGTGATGAATTTAATTTCAATTTCCCTGTTTGCATGAATTCACTCCAGTAATTCATCACTGTTAGATTAAACTACAACTATGTTTCACTTGAGTAAGTCTCTAACATTCAATATATATGAATGAAAATAAATTGCCTTTATAGCATGGCTATATATTTGTGTGTGTGTGTATGTGTATATATGTATATTTGTATATGTATATATATGTGTGTGTTATATATATATATATAATACATTATTGATAGCTTTTAAATAAAGTAATTTTTAAATGGATATACAATGATTTTTAAATATGAACAAAGTAGTTTAGTAACCTTATTAAGTTGTATTTCAAGGTTTGTTCTTATAGGAGATATACATTTATAGGGTACTGGATATGTACCAATTTATGACCTGGATGTTTTATATTTGTCATGTTATTATACTTTCTAACGTCTTCATGAAGTAGGATTTATTGGCCTCTTCTGGAAATAAAGGACTCTGAAATCAGGAAAGGAAAAGCTCCTCACCTCTCTTTGTATAACTGGAGCCTCATTGAGTCAAGGCATCTGCCTCCAGTTACGTGTCCTTTCTTTTCTCACATAAAGTATCTGTCACTTAAGGTCCATAGATTGCCACTACACATATGCCTGCATATTGATGAACACACACATATATATATGTATGTGTATGTATATATATACATACATACCTTTAAAAAAAAAATTACTCAGATTTCATAGAACATTCTTGGGGAATTAGCAGACTTGAACATATTCTTGTGACATACCACATAAGACTGATGCCTTCAAATTTTACCGTAATAAAACTAGATAACTCTTATCTACTGCTAAAAACAAACCAAAAAACCTAAAAGTTAATAGCTTGTGTGTGCATGCTCAGTTCTGTCCAACTCTTTGCAACCTCATGGACTGTAGCCCACCAGGCTCTTCTGCCCTTGGAATTTTCCAGGCAGGAATACTGGAGTGGGTTGCCATGACCTCCTCCAGGGGATCTTCCTGACTCAGGCATAAACCTGTATTTTTATGTCTCCTACACTGGCAGGCAGATTCTTTACCACTAGCGCCAGCTGGGAATCCAAAAGTTAGTAGCTTAAAACAATGTATTTATTATCTCAGACAGTGTTTTAGGGTCAGAACCTTAGAGTGGCTTAACTGAGTAGTTCTGGTCTAGAGTCTCTCACAAGGTTACAGTAAGCTGCTGGATTGGCCCAACTGTAGTCACCTCAGGGTTTAACTGAGGCTGAAGACTTAACTGCCAAGCTCATCCATGTGGTTGCCATGCCTCATTTCCTCACTGGCTTCTGGCCATCGACTCTGTTCCCTGCCAAGGGAGGCTCTCCATAGGAAGCCTAAGTGTCCTTAGGACATGGCAACTCGCTTTGCCCACAGTGAGGGCTCTGAGGGAGCTGGCTAGGAAGAGAAAGTCCTCGATAGAAACTGCAGTCTTTTATAACCTAATCTGAAGTGACATACAATCACTGCTCTTGATCACACAGACCAACACTGGTAAAATGTGGGAGGAATCCTTACAAGGTCTGAGCACCGGGAAGCAGGCATTAGTGAGAGGAGTCGGGGAGGCTGGCTACCCCAAGTATCAGTGTGTACATTTCCACTGCAAAATAAAAATGTCATAGCTAATATCAAATAGTCCATTCAAAGACAGTCTGTCTCTAAAACTGCCAAGGACTTCTTCAGTGGCTTAGAAATAATGTTGCTCTCTCCGCATGTGAGATCTGGACAATTAACTTAATGCCACAGTGAAAATGTGTGATGAGACATAATGTTAACTGAGGGACAAGCTCTTTTGACCTGAAAATATCTAAGTGTTCCAGAAGCTATGTGCGAAAACACTTCATAAAATGTGCTCCATTTTTTGATCCTTTTGAGAAGCAGAGAACATTTTACATAACTCTGGCAGTAAGAAAAGTTAGCTATCACATCAGATCCAACAGCATCTCAGTGAAAAAAAGGCTTTGAATTTCAGCTAACGTAAAACTTGATTACAGTGGTTTAAACACCCAAAAGGAGGGAGGTCGCCGTTGGCCTGAGTTCAGGTTTTGCTTATCTCTAATTCTCTTGAGCTTTCCCCCAATGCTTATATTTTCATAATGTCCACCCATCTGTTCCAGCTGCAGGTATCATTTCCAGTTTCATGACTGGCATTAGGTAGGCAGTATAGTGCCAGCTACAACTTTTGATTTTATTAGGAAAGTAAAAGCTTTCCAAAAACAGCAGATTTCCAATTTACCTTCTTTGTCAAAATTAACAAGAACATGGTGAGTAATAATAATAGGCTATACACATACAGCACTTACTATATGCTACAGGCCATTCTAAGTATATTTTACATAATAACTCATTCAAATATCTACCTCACTGTAACCAGATGAGTAGATGCTCTGGTTATCTCTTATTCCACAGAAGAAAGAGGAAAGTCATGTTTTGCTCAGTGTCACACAGCTTAGTGAGTGGGTGAGATGGGATTTAAACTCAAAGATTTGCTTCCAGAATGCATCCTGTTAATTATAATCCTAGAGAAATATGTCACCCTTCTCTGACTGTAGAGAGGGAGGGGTTGTGCATAATAAGCTTTTTCCAGCCATTTAAGTAGAGGTAGCATTAGAGGGAGAAACGCATTAGAGAATGGGAGTTAGGTCTGCCAAACAATCTTGTCTGCTGTGATATGTTACCATCATGTGTCTGTTAACCCTGTTTAAGGTTAGATTTTTTTTTCATATATATGATGGTGGAAAAATGGATGCTTTACTCATTTTAGGTCACACAACATTAGTCATTTTTAGGTCAACTAGGAGCTGCAAACTCTTTTTTGCTAATTGTAATAACAGATATAATTTTTCTAAGGTGCTATTCTGAAGAGATAGTATAAATGAGAGATGATTATATTTCCTTAATTATTTGGCAGATTAAAATACAAGTACTTACAGTTGCATCAGCTTTTACATTTTAAGTTCAGTAAGAACTGATTTTTAGGTCCTTTCACTGTCTCATGGTACAGAATGCCTCTTCTTTCTAATGTGCAGCATTTGGTGTCCACTGGGAAGTAACTGGACTAGGGAACCTTAAGGACATTTTTCCCTCCAGAGGGCTCTAGTCACATGTCCCAGTAGTGGGCCACCCACTTTCTTGCTGAGCTCTCATCATAAACATTAGAATGGACATCCCCCTGTTTTCCAAACAAGCATAGTGTCACTCCTGCCCATGAAGGACAAATTTTGAGGCATCTTCAGTATCTTCCAAATATTAATTGAATGACATTTGCTCTTATTATTAATTACTGGAGCAAGAGACAAATTACGGGAAGAGGTATTAACAATAGAAACCAAGTTACTGGAACCTGCAGATATATACTTGCTCAATGACCCATATTGTCCACATTAATAGTCGTGCCTTAACACTGAACGGAAGGCCTTACTTTCTCAGAGCTGACATCATTAAGACTGAGTTGTGATTAAATACTCAATGGGAGGTGCCCAGAACTCAAAAACAGTGACAGGCAACAGCCTCACCAGTTATTCTACTCATTCATATGTATTACAGCATGCAGACAAATTCAGAGTGGCCTTTAACTAAATAAAGAATATTTAGTGAACTCCAATTTTATGCAGAATACTACACTGCAAGAAGATTTAAAACATATTTCCAATTCTACCTGGACCCCTCAGAATTGCAGAGTTGACCAAATCTTTACTGGTCAATGGACTGAGAGTGAGATTAAACAAATGCAAGCTGCTCTGGGCACCAATTTAGTCAAAAATTGACTGACTGCCTTCTTTCTCAGGGCTTAGGTGCTCAGGAGGCAATATAAGATGCAGCCTCCATTCCAGGACAGAGTACAGAATCTGACAGGGCAAACAAACACAATTAATACTGTTCGAAACGTGTTATGTGAGAGCAACCCTAAACCGGACTGAACATCCGGAAAGACATCATGGGAGCTGTCATCTACCAGTGAACCCTCAGTTCCAAACATAAAGGGGGTTATCAGTAAATATTTGTTGAATGGAAGCATTAATAACTGAATGAAACCAGGGAGGAAAGAGCATATTACTGGGGCATAGATTTCTTAATCTATGCCCCATTTATTCTGATATTTGGGGGCAGGCAGGGAAAATATATAAGAGTGACAGCTGCTATGCCTTGATAGACAGGATGGAGTCACCCAGGTGGAGAAGTGTAGCAAGAGCAATTAGGCTGAGAGAAGGCACACAGCAGAGAAGGCAGATGAGACAGCCCCTTCTGGGTTCAAGAAACTGGTTCCATTCCAAAAAGAGTATTTCTGTCTCAGCCTGAAAATAATGGAATGGGTATTCTCATTGTATAGAAACAAGAAAAATAATTTCACAAATAATGACTTACATTCACTGTTAACAGAGGGGTTTGCTTTTATATGAGGTTATAGATAGACATATTTTTTTTAAATCAGAGAGTAAATAATTTCTACTTTTCTTTCAGTTAACCTTTATCAGATTCACACAGAATGCAGCATTTCAGGATGAGGGAAAGGTTAGGTAATTATGGATAGTACGGTTAGGAATGTTTTAAATTGCAAGCAACTATTTAAAATAGTGAAGGTCAGAGCATATTTCTTTAGTCCTCTGCATACTTAGAAAATCACTTTAATCCCATTTAAGAGATTGCTCAATAAATATATGAATATTTCCCCCAAAGAATATCTATAACAATCTTTATCAAAAATATGTCTTAGACATTTATCAATAAATGTGTCACACAAAGAAACTTTAAATTGCCAACAATGTCTATTAGGTTTCCATGGGACTGGGGCCAACGAACCATGGAAAGACAAATAACAATAGGTTCAGAATGGCAAGGAAATCACAATTTTGCAGTGGGTGTAAAGAGGTTGAAGATGGCATCACAAAACCAATTAATGGCAACAGATAAGTGTAAAGGGCTAAAAATAGCACAAATAGGATGGACAAGTGATCACTAAGGGGAAGCTTTCAGAGAAGACAGGGTATTTATTTATTTATTTTTTATTTTTAAACTTTACAATATTGTATTGGTTTTGCCAAATATCAAAATGAATCCGCCACAGGTATACATGTGTTCCCCATCCTGAACCCTCGTCCCTCCTCCCTCCCCATACCATCCCTCTGGGTCGTCCCAGTGCACCAGCCTGAGCATCCAGTATTGTGCATCGAACCTGGACTGGCAACTCGTATTTAAATTACATGGAAAAGTACAATGTCCAGAGGAAGAGAAAGGAAAAGACATTATTAATTAAAGACTATTGCACATACTTAGGATAAAAGCAGAGAAAAACAATACACACGAAAAGTTAGTGATATGGCTTAAGTGGACTGTAGGGTGTTTGAGAGCAAGCAGAAGACAGGCATTAGAGTCTGCAACATGAATCTGCCATGATGGTTTAGGCATGGCTTTAACAAGGTTTTTTGTTTTGTTTTTGTTTTTGTGTGTTTTTTTTTTTTTTTTTTTTAGTCTTCAAAGTCTGTCAGTATCTCACAGGTCATCTTAAAGTCTAGAAGGATATAATGCATTCATTTCTGCAAGTTTCAATCAAGCATGCTTAGATTGATGCTCAAGGAAGAGACAGAAAGGCAGCTTGATCTATTCCTCAAAGTTCCCTTCTGGCTTCTATGATCACAAACATGGAATATGCTGATCATTGGAATCCATCATATTCATTTTCTCTAAGAAGAGTACTGCATGATAAAAACAATTGCAAAATTGCTAGTATTTTTATGCAGATCCCTAAGCATGAAAATGTTAGGAATTACTTTCTAGGTTAAAAAGAAACACCTATAATAACTTAATCTGCACAGGACTTCTGCATAGACATATAATGAGATGGGTATTGGCAGAGTGCTGTGCTTATTTAGCTGTGGCCTTATAAAAAAAACCAATCATTTGCATATTCCTCTCAGTTAAGTATTATACTGACATACTTAATTAAAACCATAAAGGGCACTGACAATATTTCATTCTTTTAATGAAAGAGGAAACATATTATACAGTTCAGACTGTCTCTGTAGTTAATTTGTCCTGACTTTTTACTGCTCAAACTGTGCTCCTTCTATGAATGTTGTCAATTAGGATGAAAAGAAGGAAAATTAAAGTCGCTCTTGAAAATGCACTTGTGTTTGTTTGTGGAATCTGTGTACATTCAGAAAGTTGTGATTTGCATATTTCATGTATAATTAAGCCCAGGAAGAGTGAACACTGGAGAGAGTAGGCAGTTTCACACTCTACAAGCATCTTCCTTGTCATTATTGGGAATTCAGGTTTGAAGACATGGTTCCTTCTTCAAAACATTACCTACCTTTTTTCTGAGAAAAATACTGTAAGGAATATCAAAAATTTCCATTGTGTATATCTAAATACATTTATGGATATATATTATGTGACAGTGCTGGGGTAACGTGTGTTGAGATAAACTAAGTGTAACCAAATGTGCACTGGACATGAAAACTTGAGTGTGAATCACAACACTTCCATTATATTTATGAAAGGCTTCTACAAGTCACAGCTATGTCATCAATAACATGTAAGTAATGGCACACAGTCCACTGACTGAAACAACAAGTGGAGAATGTCAGTCACCTAAGGTACATGTAAGCACGTGGTAAACTGGTCCACACCAAACAATATAATATAAATGGTATACACCACCAGTGTAATAGTATTTTTCTGATATTGCAATCTTTTTAAATCAAGGAAGGGACAAAATAAATACTGCTGCCCGAAAGAGGCTTACAAGTCTAGTGAGAAAGAATAGACAGTACAATTCAAGTAGAATGAAATATGTAATATATTTGTGTATATTAGAGGAATAAAGCAAGTATATAACTATGGTTAACCTGCCTATAGCTCATTTTGCTTCAGTGAATGGGCCTCTTTGGAATAAGACCACTGGGGTAGATCAAGACCAGAGGAAGTAAAGTTTAATTCCCAAGGAAGAACTCAGGACATTTTCATTTGAACCCAAGATCGAAGAAATGGGATTTTAATATTTTCAGAAAAGTAAATTTGTAGCTCAATCTTCCAGCTACATTAGCATCAAGTTTCTACATGGCTGCTTCTGGTTTTGTGTTGGCTCCTTTTTGAACTGCTGTGAATAGTTTACTGTGGAACACCTGTAGTGAGCTCCACTAGAAAAGAAAAAGGTATATATATATATAAATATCTTCCTCCCACCCTCAACCTTTGTCTCTTTATAATCTCACTGACATGCACACGTATACTTACACCATTTTTTTAAGGTATTGTGTGTGTTTGTGCGCTCAGCTGCTAAGTCGTGTCCAATTCTTTGTGACTCCACGGACTATAGCCCACCAGGTTCCCCTGTGCATAGGATTTCCCAGGTAAGAATACTGGAGCAGGTTGCCATTTCCTCCTCCAGGGGGTCTTCCCAACCCAGGGATCAAACCTGTGTCTCCTGCATTGGCAGGTGGATTCTTTAGCACTGCACCACCTAGGAAGTATACATTCTCTATTTTATTGACTTTTTGAAATTCAATATTGACTTTCTGAGATTTAAATCTGAAAGACAATTATTGACTTACTGGTATGTTTAAAGCAATTTCTTAAGGCAACAGATTCTAAGTACCATATCTTTCAGCTAATCAATACCTGCAGGGGATTTACTTTAATAACTTAGCATGCATTCTCTTTTCTCCTTACTGGGCATATCTGGGTGCAGTTGACAGGCTTTCTTAAACTGAATTGAACTTTGGGCTGCTGACCAATGTGTTTCCTTCCAAATAAGATTATATGATGGTATCCATCATGTCTGGCTCATCATTGTGTGTAATGACAGCATGGCATGTTGTCATATCCTTCCAATGATCAGTCCTGATTGGGTCTAGAGATGGCCTCTGACTAAGACAGTAGACAAGAAAAGGCTGCCCTACTCTGTAATCTGAGAGCTGAAGCTGACATATGATATCCCAGGCAAGAAGGCAAGCAACAGCACACACAAACAAATCCATTAGGTGATCATCTAATACATGGGATCAGGAACATGATCAACTGCTGAAATTCATAAGACCTGAAGTCAACACTTCAGACAAAGCTAATAGACAAGTATGATGAATACACTCAATTATCTATAATTTAAACTGCATGTAGAATTGCAATTTGAGGTTAGCTGGACCATGTCTGTTTTTTGCAGCACCTTGTCTGCTCTGGGGAACTGCCATGCCATAACTAAAACAGCTGAATTTTCAAGCAACATTTAAATGGTTTCAGCAACACTGAGGCCAAGTTGCTCCAGATGTGGGTAAGGGGACAACCTCTCCAAAGTCTCTAGCATTGTTCTTCTTACCTAGACTAATTTTGCCTCTATTCCAGGTGAAGGTACTGTCAGTTCCAGGGAAAGAGTCTAACAGATGGTATTAGTAGTTGGAGTGTGAGATGGATTGGGCTCCCAGGATCTTCAGGACAGTGTCTTCAATAGCAGCAGCACTATAGTCACTGAACAATTACGAAGACACAGGTATTGTGGAAAGTACTTTAAAGAAATAGCTCACATAATACTCCAAAAAAACTCATGAAGGAGTGAGTGTCTACTGCTAGTCTCATTTCATATGTGAGAAAACTTAGGATTTCAGACGTCTTCCTACAGTCAAACAGTTAAGATTTTATTGAAAGAGAATACAGAACAGATTCTATATTCTACAATGCTATATAGTTAATATTTGGTTATTTGATCATTTTGAGGGCTTTGATCTGAAAATGTAAAAAGAATTTTGATACAACACAACTGACTTTGTGAGCTACTTCAGATTCTATATAACCTAGCCCGAGTTCATAAGATGCCACCTGCTTCCTTTGCTATTGCTGACACCTGAGGTTTGCATACCACACACAAAGGTGTTCTGGAGTGCTATGAGGCTACACAGGGGGTTCAAAAGGATATTTTACAATTTTAACCAATAGTTGGCATCTGTTAGACATTTACCCCAAACTATAAATCCTAGGTTTACAGATTTCATGATTTAAACATTATTTTTTTTTTCCTCTGTACTGTCCTGTAGGATGAGGAAAGCCCCCAGGGAGAGTGGGAATGCCAAAGGAGTGGGCCCTGGAGGAGAGAAAGGAAAGATTTCCCAGTGGAGGGGAGGTATATATCTTTTGGTGACATCTTATTGCTGCAAAAGCACCATGAGAATCAATGTGAATAATAAATGAGAATGATGATATGCAGTTCAATTCCAAGGCTTGAAAACTGTACAGCACACATCATATTAGTAATTGTAATTAGTTAAGGATGAAATTCTACTGTGATATCTTCTTTTGATTTCCATGTATTTTTAAAAAATGACCACTAATCTATCAGGACATACTTACTACACTATTTGATCTAACCGTGTAATAATATGAATTGTTAGATATTTCTTCTGCACACAGGCACCATGGAAAGATTTCTGAGACAAGACCATGGAAACTGAGAAATGTTGGCAACCTGTGAATGGTCCTTGTTTTGGGCTTCCCAAATCTGAAACTTTGAGCCCCCTATGTTAAGTCTTATCCATGTAGAACTGCCTTTATTACTTTCAGTGAAAACTGTTAGTTGCTCAGTCATGTCCAACTCTTAGCAACCCCATGGTTTGTACCCCAGCAGGCTCTTCTGTGCATGGAATTCTCCAGGCAAAAATACTGGAGTGGCCAGCCATTCCTTCTTCAAGGGATCTTCTGACACAGGGATTGAACCTGGGTCTCCTGCATTGCAGGCAGATTCTTTATTGTCTGAGCTACCAGGCAGTCAGTCATAAGTGGCCACCAAAGCTCATATGCCACAATTTAGTGCAGTGGAGTCCATTCCCTGTTGGGTAAACCTTGGCCAGTGTTAAGTGGCAGTTTGGGATAGGGCTACACACAAATTTCTGCTCCTTTCTCTCTTCATGGACCCTACAAGATATGTTTTTTCATGTAGCCCTTCAAAAGTTATGCAAGCCACATTGAACTGCTGTGTATCCTTCAAACTCACTGTGAGGAGGTGCCAGAACACAAGGTAGGACACTACAGAGATTCTCATCTCGTATTGACTAAGTTTTCTCTCTCATCACCCTTCCTGTCCTGGTTTTGAACCTTTCCAATACAGTGTTCAGATTAGATCAGATCAGATCAGTCACTCAGTCGTGTCTGACTCTTTGCGACCCCATGAATCGCAGCACGCCAGGCCTCCCTGTCCATCACCAACTCCCAGAGTTCACCCAGACTCACGTCCATCGAGTCAGTGATGCCATCCAGCCATCTCATCCTCTGTCGTCCCCTTCTCCTCTTGCCCCCAATCCCTCCCAGCATCAGAGTCTTTTCCAATGAGTCAACTCTTCACATGAGGTGGCCAAAGTACTGGAGTTTCAGCTTTAGCATCATTCCTTCCAAAGAAATCCCAGGGCTGATCTCCTTCAGAATGGACTAGTTGGATCTCCTTGCAGTCCAAGGGACTCTCAAGAGTCTTCTCCAACACCACAGTTCAAAAGCATCAATTCTTCAGCCCTCAGCCTTCTTAGCACTCTAGTATTTCCCCCAGTCTTGCTGTCTCAATGACCCAACCTAACACAGTATCATTGTTGACTGCAACCAACAAAAGAACCATGTGAATTAATTGATAGTCATGAGACTATGTAGCTTCTCAAAATATTAAGACCAGAAAACAAGTTTGGCTGTTTCCCCAAATTTTGTTTGGGAAAATTCCCAAATGCAATCTTTTATCAGTCCTTGGAATCTTTCTAAAACATCCACACTCACATAGATACATCAACACATTTAAATAACATCCAGCTGACCACATTCTAAAGTATCTCCATTTTAGTTTTTTGAGAACTTTAACAATACAGTCACTCTATGGTTGTCTTAAAATTAGTGCATTAAAAACAGTCAAATTGATCAAGTTTCAACTTACTTTATTCTTCTGACTTTAAAGAACATTTTACTTTTGCTAGTAATGTCAGATTAAATCCAAAAGAAAGCATACAGCATCTGTTCAGCTATCTTTTCACACTGGTAACCAATGTAGGCACTAGAAGTATGTTATCATATTGATACTCAGGACTGTCTTATAAAAGTGTGTTAGTTGCTCAGTTGTGTCCAACTCATTGTGACCCTATGGACTGTAGCCCACCAGGATTCTCTGGGCAAGAACTGGAGTGGGTCGCCATTCCCTTCTCCAGGGGATCTTCCTGACCCAGGGATCGAACTTGAGTCTCCTGCACTGCAGATAGATTCTTTACTGTCTGAGCCAATTTTATGAAGTAGGTAATATTTTATGCAGGGCAGCACTGGGGTCAGAGCTTATATGTGCATGAGGCTTCAAAGTAGGAAATGAAACAATTTGTTTCATACCCTGGTTTTATCTGACTGTTTCAAGACAGGGTTCTATAATGAGCACTTTTGGAGTTATTGAAAGGTTGGAAACTTTGAATTATTAATAATCTGCTTACACAACGCTTTCTGATAATGAGCCCCGCATGATAAATTAGCTCATTCATTATTGGGAATTCAGTCTGCCACCCAGGACAGAAAAAGATACAGATGCACTCTCCTTATTCACTGCCCCTACAGAGTTCCTCCACACAGAGCATTCCCGCAGACTTCTGAGGCAGTGAACACAGAGAACATTAAAAGGCCACAATCTGATCTTGCTTTAACCCCCTGTTGTGCTAATCTGAACTCCCTTGAAGCTCCTGTGAAGTCAATATGAGCTCAAAGTTGAGTTCAGCTTCTCTAAGGGAAAGACTGTGCTTAGAACTGGAGCCCAGTCAATGGTTCTTTATGTATGTCTACCCAGTGGAGTCATCTACTTAAAAGTTTGAAGTCGATATTTTTGAGCTTGAATTTTTCAATCATCAATCAATGTTTGTTTTTTGTTTTTTGTTTTTTTTCCCCAGTATAAACACCCTTCTAAACTGATGTGCTACTGCAGCAGCATTTATACTCAGTTCTTTCAGAAACCAGTTTGGTTAATGATCTTGATTTAAAAATCATCCCTGCTAACGACCACTGATGTTTTACTCTTCACGTTTCAGATTTCATGAGAGTTTCAACATTTGATCATGCTGTTGGTAATAAAAGTTCTCATTACAGAGAGAGACTGGATTCTCAGATTTCTGTATGCTGATCTACTCTGGTTTGTCACCAAAGTCATTAAGACTGTGCTTAAAGTTAATTCTCCTGATTGTCAAATTTGACAAAATGGAATTTTTGTTTTGTTTCCATTACAAACATTCTTGTTTGTAATTGAAAAATAGTTGGTTTACAATATTGTGTTAGTTTTCAGGTGTACAGAGAAGTGATTGTTATCTATCCTTTTTTAGTTTTTTTCCATTATACGGTAACACAAGATATTGAATATAGTTCCCCCTGCTATAAAATAGGTTTCTGTTGCTCATCTATTTTATATATAGTAGTATGTATCTGTTGATTCTAAACTCATAATTTATCTCTCCCCCACCTCTGCTACCCCCTTTGGTAAAGACAAGTTTTTTTCTATGTCTGTGAGTCTATTTATATTTTATAAATAAGTTCATTTGTCTCATTTTTTTTTGATTTCACATATAAGTGATAATATATATTTGTCTTTGTCTGACTGACTTCACTTAGAATGATAATCTCTAGGTCTAACAATGTGCTACAAATGGCATTATTTCATTCTTTATTATGGCTGAGTACAGCCCTATACATACTATTCTATATATCTATAATCATTCCACACACACCAACATCCTCTTTATCCATTCATCTCTGACACATTTCTTTTTCACCATCTGGTAAATCCATTGACCATCTTCAATAATGGGTATATGCTGTCATATTCCTCTCTCCTGCCCTCTAATTATGAATATTGCTTTTTTCTGCTTTTGGAATCCAGGATAGGATGACATTAAGACAAAATAGATTATTTATTCTATGCTCAGCACATTAATATATGGTTGCTAAAAGTCTTGCATAAAGTACCTTCTACATACACGCA
>NW_020867219.1:0-33640 GCF_003369695.1 Bos indicus x Bos taurus | reverse complement strand
ATACACCACATTAACAAATTGACAAATAAAAACCATATGATTATCTCATCAATCAGATCAGATCAGTCGCTCAGTCGTGTTGACTCTTTTGCGACCCCATGAATCGCAGCACGCCAGGCCTCCCTCTCCAACACCAACTCCCAGAGTTCACTCAGACTCATGTCCATCGAGTCAGTGATGCCATCCAGCCGTCTCATCCTCTGTCGTCCCCTTCTCCTCCTTCCCCCAATCCCTCCCAGCATCAGAATGTTTTCCAATGAGTCAACTCTTCGCATGAGGTGGCCAAAGTACTGGAGTTTCAGCTTTAGCATCATTCCTTCCAAAAAAATCCCAGGGCTTGACTCCTTAAGAGAAAGCCTTGACAAAATTCAACATCCATTTATGATAAGAATTCTCCAGAAAGCAGGAATAGAAGAACATACCTCAACATAATAAAAGCTATATATGACAAACCCACAGCAAACATTATCCTCAATGGTGAAAATCGAAGCATTTCCTCTAAAGTAAGGAACAAGACAAGGGTGCCCACTTTCACCATTACTATTCAATATAGTTTTGGAATTTTTGGCCACAGCAATCAGAGCAGAGAAAGAAATAAAAGGAATCCAAATTGGAAAAGAAGAATTAAAACTCTCACTGTTTGCAGATAAACATGATCCTCTACATAGAAAACCTAAAGACTGCACCATAAAATTACTAGAACTAATCAATGATTATAGTAAAGTTGCAGGATATAAAATCAACACACAGAAATCCCTTGCATTCCTATACATTAATAATGAGAAAATAGAAAGAGAAATTAAGGAAACAATTCCATTCACCATTGCTACGAAAAGAATAAAATACTTAGGAATATATCTACCTAAAGAAACTAAAGACCTATATATAGAAAACTATAAAACACTGGTGAAAGAAATCAAAGAGGACACTAATAGATGGAGAAATATACCATGGAGAAATACACCATGTTCATGGATCGGAAGAATCAATACAGTGAAAATGAGTATACTACCCAAAGCAATCTATAGATTCAATGCAATCCCTATCAAGCTACCAGTGGTATTCTTCACAGAGCTAGAACAAATAATTTCACAATTTGTATGGAAATACAAAAAACCTCGAATAGCCAAAGCTATCTTGAGAAAGAAGAACGGAACTGGAGGAGTCAACCTGCCTGACTTCAGGCTCTACTACAAAGCCACAGTCATCAAGACAGTATGGTACTGGCACAAAGACAGAAGTATAGATCAATGGAACAAAATAGAAAGCCCAGAGATAAATCCACGCACATATGGACACCTTATCTTTGACAAGGAGGCAAGAATATACAATGGATTAAAGACAATCTCTTTAACAAGTGGTGCTGGGAAAACTGGTCAACCACTTGTAAAAGAATGAAACTAGAACACTTTCTAACACCATACACAAACTCAAAATGTGTTTAAGATCTAATGTAGACCAGAAACTATAAAACTCTTAGAGGAAAACATACACAAAACACTCTCTGACATAAATCACGGCAGGATCCTCTATGACCCACCTCCCAGAGTATTGGAAATAAAAGCAAAATAAACAAATGGGACCTAATTAAACTTAAAAGCTTCTGCACAACAAAGGGAACTATAAACAAGGTGAAAAGACAGCCTTCAGAATGGGAGAAAATAATAGCAAATGAAGCAATGGAAAAACAACTAATCTCAAAAATATACAAGCACTCCTCCAGCTCAATTCCAGAAAAATAAATGACCCAATCAAAAATGGGCCAAAGAACTAAATAGACATTTCTCCAAAGAAGACATACAGATGGCTAACAAACACATGAAAAGATTGCTCAACATCACTCATTATCAGAAAATGCAATCAAAACCACTATGAGGTACCATTCATGCCATCAAATGGCTGTGATCTAAAAGTCTACAAGCCATAAATGCTGAGAGGGTGTGGAGAAAAAAGGAACCCTCTTACACTGTTGGGGAATGCAAACTAGTACAGCCACTATGGAAAACAGTGTGGAGATTCCTTAAAAAAACTGGAATAGAACTGCCTTATGATCCAGCAATCCCACTTCTGGGCATACACACTGAGGAAAGCAGAAGGGAAAGAGACACGTGTACCCCAATGTTCATCGCAGCACTGTTTATAATAGCCAGGACATGGAAGCAACCTAGATGTCCATCAGCAGATGAATGGATAAGAAAGCAGGTGGTACATATACACAATGGAGTATTACTCAGCCATTAAAAAGAATACATTTGAATCAGTTCTAATGAGGTGGATGAAACTGGAGCCTATTATACAGAGTGAGTAAGCCAGAAAGAAAAACACCAATACTGTGTACAACGCATACATATGGAATTTAGAAAGATGTAATGGACAACCCTGTATGTGAGACAGCAAAAGAGACACAGATGTATAGAACAGTCTTTTGGACTCTGTGGGAAGGGAAGAGGGTGGGAAGATTGGGAGAATGGCATTGAAATATGTATCATATCCTATATGAAATGAGTTGCCAGTCCAGGTTCAATGCACGATTACTGGATGCTTGGGGCTGGTGCAGTGGGACGATCCAGAGGGATGGTATGGGGAGGGAGGAGGGAGGAGGGTTCGGGATGGGGAACACATGTATACCTGTGCGGATTCATTTCGATATATGGCAAAACCAATACAATATTGTAAAGTTAAAAATAAAATAAAATTTAAAAAAATAAATAAAAAGAATCGTCTTATCCTGAAAAAAAAAAAAAAAAAAAGAAATCCAATTAAGCTTTTGAGCTTTTTTTGTTTTTCCTCAGTCACATTTTTTCATTGTTATAAACTTCTGCCTCTACATTGGGCCTTTTTGCAATTCTATGGAGTTTTCCTTATTTTTTTCTTTTCTCCTTTTTAATTTTAATTTTTTAAGCCTATTATTATTTTTTCTACATTTACTTTTTGTTTGCTTCCCTACTGTTCTTTTCCCCTTGCAGTTAATCTTTAACATATATAAATCTTCTTTATCTACATCTATTTAACTTTGCATATCCATTCTTTTCTTTCTTTTCTTTCTCTTCTTCCTCTCAGCATATTTGTTAGTTTTATTTTCATTGCTTATTCCCAATTGGCACTTAGTTAGTTTTGTTCTGGTAGATATAATTTTTGGGTTTCCTTTGTTTGCTGGGTCATTTTTATTGTATATTATTTTTGTAGGACTGTTTTGATTTTGCTTATGGGTGTATATGTATATGTGTAGATTCAGTCACACGTGTTTATTGTTGTTATAAATCTCTACCTCTGTGTTGGGCTTTTTGCAGTTTTGTGGAGTTTTTCTTGTTTTTTCTTTTTTCTTTCTTCAATTATTTTTTTCTTTCTCAGTTTAATAATTTTGATTTTTAATTTATTAAAACCTATTATATTTTTTCAATATATATTTTTGTTTGTTTCTCCTACTGTTCTTTCCCCCTTGCAGTTAATCTTTAACGAATATAAATCTCTTCATCTACCTCTATTTAACTTTGCATATCTATTCTTTCTTTCTTTAGTTTCTTTCCTCCCCTCTCACCATATTTGTTAGTTTGTTTTCATTGCTTTATTCCCTACTTGGCACCTTGCTTTAGTATTGTTTTCCAGTTTGTGCTTTAGTTAGTTTTGATCTTAACTGGTAAATATAATTTTATATTTCCTTTGTTCGCCAGGTCAATCTACTGTACTTTATTTTTGTTGGGCTGTTTTCACTTTGCTCATGAGTGTATACATATATGTGTATATACTATAATTTTAAGTATTATTTGACTTTGTAACTGTCATTTATCTGTGGTTCATCTTTGATTTCTCATTTTTGGATATTTGTTTAATCTAATTTAATGCCATAACAAACCACTTGTAGAATCTTTTGTTCCTGACCAGAAATCAAGCCCTGACCCTTTGGAGTGGGAGTACTGGCTCCAAGACCCAAGAATACCAGAGACCTAACCCTACAGAGTGTCAAATAGTGAGCACACAAGGAACCACTTGAATATAAGACCTGGCATCACCCAACCACTAGTAGCACCCTAGGTAGGACTCCTCATTTAAATAGCAAATAAAACAAAAATACAAACCCAATCATCAGTAGACAGGATTATCACCTCACTCAGCCTTGCCCACCAGAGGAAAAACAAACACAAACTCACCACAAATCTCACTCTATAGGATGCTCACACAAACCACTGGACCAAACTTAGGAGGGCAGAAACAAAAAGGAAGAAAGAATTCAACCTTCTTCAAGGAAAGAATTCAACTTTCCTTGAAGCCTGGGAAAAGGAAACCTCAAACATAATAAGTTTAAAAAATATATAATGAAAAGGCAGAGAAATACTACACAAATGAAGGAACAAACTAGAAACACAGAAGTCCAAATAAATGAAGAGGAAATAGGAAACTGCCTGAAAAAGAATTCAGAATAATGATAGTAAAGATGAACAAAAGCCCTGAAACAAAATGGAGAAAGTGAAAGAATCAATTAACAAAGGCCTAGAATACTTAAAGAATAAACATACAGAGACAAACAACACAATTACTGAGTTAAAAATACTCTATAAAGAATCAATAGCAGAATATCTGAAGCAGAAGAAAAAATCAGTGAATTGGAAGATAAAATGGTGGAAATAACTTCTGAAGAGGAGAATAAAGTGAAAAGAACAGGACAATCTCAGAGACCTCTGGGACAATATCAAATGCACCAACGTTCAAATTATAGGAGTCCCAGAAGAAGTAGAAAGAAAGAAAGGGTATGAGAAAAATTTTGAAGAGATTATAGTTAAAAAATTTCCCAACATGGTAAAGGAAATAGTCAATAGAGTGCAAGAGGTGCAAAGAGTCCCATACAGGATAAATCCAAGGAGAAACAAGCCAAGACACATACTAATCAAACTAACAAAGACTAAACACAAGAAAGAATATTAAAAGCAGCAAGGGAGAAGCAACAAGTAACATACAAGGGAAACCCCATATGCTTAACAGCTGATCCTTCAGCAGAACTCTGCAGGCCAGAAAGGAATGGCAGGATATATTTAAAGTACTGAAAGGGGAAAATCTACAAACAAGATTACTGTACCTGGCAAGAATCTCATTCAAAATTGATGGAGAAATAAAAAGCTTTCAGATAAGCAAAAGTTAAGAGAATTCAGTACCATGAAACCAGCTTTACACAAATGTTAAAGGGACTTATATAGTCAAGAAATACAACAGAAGACACATATACGCTGAAAGTGAGAAGATGGAGAAATATATTACCTGCAAATGGGAAGCAAAAGAAAGCTGGAGTAGCAATCCTCATATCAGCAAAATAGACCTTATAATAAAGAAGATTACAAGAGATAAGGAAGGACACTACAAATGATCAAGTGATGAATCCAAGAGGAAGACTTAACAAAAGAGATGGGAATACCAGACCACCTGACCTGCCTCTTGAGAACCTCTATGCAGGTCAGGAAGCAACAGTTAGAACTGGACATGGAACAACAGACTGGTTCCAAATAGGAAAAGGAGTTCGTCAAGGCTGTATTTTGTCACCCTGTTTATTTAACTTATATGCAGAGTATATCATGAGAAACACAGGGCTGGAAGAAGCACAAGCTGGAATCAAGATTGCCGGGAGAAATATCAATAACCTCAGATATGCAGATGACACCCCCCTTATGGCAGAAACTGAAGAGGAACTCAAAAGTGATGAGTTCTCTTGATGAAAGTGAAAGAGGAGAGTGAAAAAGTTGGCTTAAAGCTCAACATTCAGAAAATGAAGATCATGGCATCTGGTCCCATCACTTCATGGGAAATAGATGGGGAAACAGTGGAAACAGTGTCAGACTTTATTTTTTTGGGCTCCAAAATCACTACAGATGGTGACTGCAGCCATGAAATTAAAAGATGCTTACTCCTTGGAAGGAAAGTTATGACCAATCTAGATAGCATATTGAAAAGCAGAGACATTACTTGGCCAACAAAGGTCCGTCTAGTCAAGGCTATGGTTTTCCAGTGGTCATGTATGGATGTGAGAGTTGGACTGTGAAGAAAGCTGAGCCCCGAAGAATTGATGCTTTTGAACTGTGGTGTTGAGAAGACTCTTGAGAGTCCCTCGGACTGCAAGGAGATCCAACCAGTCCATTTTGAAGGAGATCAGCCCTGGGATTTCTTTGGAAGGAATGAGGCTAAAGCTGAAACTCCAGTACTTTGGCCACCTCATGTAAAGAGTTGACTCATTGGAGAAGACTCTGATGCTAGGAGGGATTGGGGGCAGGAGGAGAAGGGGACGACAGAGGATGAGATGGCTGAATGGCATCACTAACTCGATGGATGTGAGTCTGAGTGAACTCCGGGAGTTGGTGATGGACAGGGAGGCCTGGCGTGCTGCGATGCATGGGGTCGCAAAGAGTCGGACACGACTGAGCGACTGAACTGAACTCATGCACCCAACATAGAGGTACCTCTATATATAAGACAAACACTAACAGACACAAAAGGAGAAATTGACAGTAACACAATAATAGTAGGAGACTTTAATACCCCACTCACACCAAAGGACAGATCATCAAAACAGAAAATTAATAAGGAAGCACAAGTCTTAAATGATACATTAGATAGGATGGATCTCATTGATATCTTCAAGACATTCCATCCAAATGCAGAGGAATAGACCTTCTTTTCAACTGCACATGGAACATTTTCCAGGATAGACCGCATCTTGGGTCACAAATCATACTCAGTAAATTTAAGAAAATTGAAATTGTATCAAGCATCTTCTCTGACCACAATGCTATGAGACTAGATATCAATTACAAGAAAAAACTGTAAGAAACACAAACACATGGAAATTAAACAACACATTTCTAAATAACCAACAGGTTCCTGAAGAAATCAAAAGGTAAATCAAAGAATTTCTGGAAACAAGTGATAGTGAAATCATGACAACTCAAAACCTATAGAATACAGCAAAAGCAGTTCTAAGAGAGGTTTATAGCAATACAACCCTACCTCAAGAAAAAAGAGAAATGTTGAATAAACAACCTAACTTTACACCTAAAACAACTGGAAAAAGAACAAAAAACCCCAAAATTAGTAGAAGAAAAGAAATCATAAAGATCCGAGCAGGAAAAAAAAATGAAGAAGAAATGAAAGAAACAATAGTAAAGATTAATAAAACTAAAAACTGGTTCTTTGAGAAGATGAACAAAATTGACAGACCTTTGGCTAGACTCATAAAGAAAAAAGAGAGAATAATCAACTCAACAAAATTAGAAATGAAAAAGGAGAGGTTTTAATAGACAATGTAGAAATACAAATGATTATAAGAGTATTATGAACAACTATATTGCAATAAAAAAGATAATCTGGAAGAAACAGATTGTTAGAAAAGTTCAATCTTCCAAGACTGAACCAGGAAGAAGTAGAAATTATGAACAACCCAATTACAAGCACTGAGAGTGAAGCTGTGATTAAAAATCTCCCCCCAAACAAAAGCCCAAGATCACATGGCTTCACAGAAGAATTCTATCAAACATTTAGAGAAGAGCTAATCCTATCCTTCTAGAACTCTTTCAAAAAATTTCAGAGACAGGATCACTTCCAAACTCATTCTACAAGGCCACAATCACCCTGATACTAAAACCAGACAAAGACAACACAAAAAGAAAACTATAGGCCAATATCACTGATGAATATAGATGCAAAAATCCTCAACAAAATTTTAGCAAACAGAATTCAGCAACACATCAAAAAGCTCATACACCATGATCAAGTTGGGTTTATTCCAGGGATGCAAGGATTCTTCAATATATGCAAATCAATCAATGTGATACACCATATTAACAAATTGAAAGATAAAATCATATGATAATCTCAATAGATGCAGAAAAAGCCTTTGACAAAATTCAACACCCATTTATGATTAAAACTTCAAAAAGTGGGCATAGAAGGAACCTACCTCAATGTAGTAAAGGCCATATGATAAACCTACAGCAAACATTATTCTCAATGGTGAAAAGCTGAAAGCATTCCCTCTAAGATCAGGAACAAGGAAAGGGTGTCCACTTTCACCACTATTATTCAACATGGTTCTGAAAGTCCTAGCTACAGCAATCAGAGAAGAAAAAGAAATAAAAGGAATCCAGATTGGAAAAGAAGAAGTAAAACTCTCACTGTTTGCAGATGACATGATACTGTAAATAGTATCAGAAAATTACTACAGCTAATCAATGAATTTAGCAAAGTTGCAGAAACAAAATCAATACACAGAAATCACTTGCATTTCTATATACTAACAATGAAAAGTCAGAAAAAGAAATTAAGGAATCAATCTCATTCACCATTGCAACAAAAAGAATTAAATATCTAGGAATGAGCTTACCTAAGGAGACAAAAGAACTCTACACACAAAATTATAAGACACTTATGAAAGAAATCAAAGATGACATACACAGGTGGAGGGATATTCCATGTTCCTGGGTAGGAAGAATTGATATGGTGAAAATGACTATGCTAAAAATGCAACCTACAGATTCAATGCAATCTCTATCAAATTACTAATGGCATTTTTCACAGAACTAGAACAAAAAATTTCACAATTCATATGGAAACTCAAAAGACCCCGAATGGCCAAAGCAGTCTTGAGAAAGAAGAATGGAGCTAGAGGAATCAACCTTCCTAACTTCAGATTATACTACAAAGCTACAGTCATTAAGACAGTATGGTACTAGCACAAAAAAGAAATATAGACCAATGGAACAAGATAGGAAGCCCAGAAATAAACCCATGCTCCTATTGGTACCTTATTTTTGACAAAGGAGGCAAAAATATACAATGAGGCAAAGACAGCATCTTCAGTAAGTGGTGCTGGGAAAACTGGACACCTATGTGTAAAAGAATGAAATTAGAACACTTCCTAACACCATACACAAAGATAAACTCAAAATGGATTAAAGACCTAAACGTAACACCAGAAACTAAACCTCTTATTAGGGGAAAATATAGGCAGAATGCTAGATGACATAAATCAAGATCCTCTATGACCCACCTTCTAGAATAATGGGGGGAAAAAAGCAAACAAGTGGGACCTGATTAAATTTAAAAGCTTTTGCACAGCAAAGGAAACTATAAGTAAGGTGAAAAGACAACCCTTAGAATGGGAGAAAATACTAGAAAATAAAACAACTGCCAAAGGATTAATTTATAAATATACAAGCAGCTCATACAACTCAATACCAGAAAAATGAACAACCCAATCAAAAAGTGTGAAAAAGACCTAAACAGACATTTCTCCAAAGAAGACATACAGATGGCTAACAAACACATGAAAAGATGCTCAACATCGCTTGTTATTCAGTTCAGTTCAGTTCAGTTGCTCAATCATGTCCGACTCTTTGCAATCCCATGGACTTCAGCAAGCCAGGCTTCCCTGTCTATCACCAACTTCTGGAGCTTACTCAAATTCATGTCCATCGAGTCAGTGATGCCATCCAAGCATCTCATCCTCCGTTGTCCCCTTCTCCTCACATCTTCAATCTTTCCCAGCATCAGGGTCTTTTCTAGTGAGTCAGTTCTTCACATCAGGTGGCCAAAGTTTTGGAGTTTCAGCTTCAGCATCCATCCTTCTAATGAATATTCAGGACTGATTTCCTTTAGGATTGACTGGTTAGATCTCCTTGCAGTCCAAGGCACTCTCAAGAGTCTTCTCCAACACCACACTTCAAAAGCATCAGTTCCTTGGCACTCAGCTTTCTTTATATCCTGACTCTCACATCCATAACATGACTACTAGAAAAACCATAGCTTAGACTAGACAGACCTTTGTTGGCAAAGTAATGTCTCTGCTTTTTAATAGGCTGTCTAGGTTGGTTGTAGCTTTCCTCCTGAGGAGCAAGCATCTTTTAATTTCATGGATGCAATCACCATCTGCAATTATTTTGAAACCCAAAATATCAAGTCTCTAATAGTAAGTTGCTCATTATTAGAGAAATGCAAATCAAAACTACAATGAGATATTACCTCACACTGGTCTGAATGACCATCATCAAAAAGTCTACAAACAATGAATTCTGGAGAGGATGTTGAGTAAATGAAACACTCTTGCACTGTTGGTGGGAAATTAAATTGAAACAATCACTATGGAAGATGAAATGGAGATTCCTTAAAAAAACACATATGACCCAGCAATCCCACTCCTAGGCATATCCCCTGAGGAAACCAAAATTGAAAGGGACACATGTATCCCATTGTTCATTGCAGTACTATTTACAATAGCTAGAACATGGAAACAACTTAGATGGCCATCGACAGATGAATGGATAAAGAAGTTATGGTACATATACACAGTGGAATATTACTCAGCCATAAAAGGGAACACATTTTAGTCAGTTCTAGTGAGGTGGATGAACCTAGAACCTATTATACAAAGTGAAGGAAGTGAGAAAGAGAAAGATAAATATCATATTCTAATGCATATATACAGAATCTAGAAAAATGGTACTGAATAATTTATTTACAGGGCAAGAATGGAGAAACACACATAGATAATAGACTTATGGACATGGGGAGAGGGGAGGAGAGGGTGAGATGTATGGAAAGAATATCATGGAAACTTACATTACCATATGTAAAATAGATAGCCAACAGGAATTTGCTTTATGGCTCTGAAAACTCAAATGGGGGCTCTGTATCAACCTAGAGGAGTGGGATGGGGCAAGAGATGGGAGGGAGGCCAAAAGGGAGGGAATATATGTATACCTATGGCTGATTCATTTTGAGGTTTGACAAAAAAAAGAAAAATTCTATAAAGCAATAATCCTTCAATAAAAAATAAATAAAATCTTAAAAAAAGTTAATCACTCACTTTGAAGATACTACACTGGGATGAAAAATGAAAAAAAAAACATTGGGATATTGTGATATTTAAAAAAAAGCAGTTATACATACATAAAAAAATGAAACAGGCATAGTTGGCAGTGAGTGAAGTGGGTAGTACTTTGTAAAAAGAGTTATTGGGAAAGGCAATTATTTATCCTATTTACTGTCCAAATGAGATTCAAAGATAATGTCAGATGTGGAAGGAATTTGTGTATGAGTGTCTTTGCCTGTGTGTGTATTCATGTGTTTGTGTGCCTTGGGTGTTGTCCTCCTTGAATCAACACGGTTGTTGACTTTATTCAGTAGTATTGTGTCATCCTAATAATCCCTGTGGTTGCACTGTGTTTTATTCATATTAACTGAAACAGTGCCTGTGTAAATGTACAGTGTTTGTTTACTCAGTATTCTGTTAGGTGGGCTCCTCACTTAGTTTTAACTCTGTAGGCACCAGAGTTGGAAACTGATAATCGAGTAATGTTGACCTGATCTAGACATCAACCAGGGTAGGTCTTATAGCAAGGAAAATAGGTACTTACATTTTATTTGGTAGCGGGGATAAATTGTAATGGTGCACGGAAAAAGAGGGCGTGTGTGTGATATTGTTTTCCAAATCATCCATTTACTGCAGGAGTATTAAGACTACCATGATCAGCAGACCTCAAAAATAGAGAGTTCAATAGTTCAGTACCATTGCCACTAGACTCACTAGATTCAAGTGACCCATCTTCTATGCATGCACTTGAGGTACACATTTTTCAACAGAGAGTTTTACTTGGCTGATTTAGCACCTTCCAAAGAGAAGAAGATTTTGGACCATCTCAAGCCAAAATTTCTTAGGTGTATCATATTTTTCCAAATCCAATTAGATATGTCTAGGAGATAAGAAGGGCTTCCCCAATAGCTTAGCGGGTAAAGACTCTTCCCGCAATGCAGGACACACAGGAGATGCAGTTTCGATCCCTGGTGTCAGAAAGATCCCCTGGAGGAGGAATTGGCCACCCACTCCAGTCTCCTTGCCTGAAAAGTCCCATGGACAGAGGAGCCTGGAAGGCTACATTCCAGAGTTGCAGAGTCAAACATGACTAAGCGACTAAGCATGGAGCATGGAAGAGATAAGAAGTGATTGAAAATGGATAGACATGTCAGAATATCAACAATATTCCCACTTGTCCCAAAGAGACTCCTAGGAGTCAAATCTTTTCAGATTGATTGTGAAAAGGTTAGGTACTTAGAAACTTATAGATTCCTCTCCAGGACAAAGTATTGATATATGTGATCAATTTCTTAACTAAGATATTATGAAAACCATATATAAATCACTGCATCCACTCATGAAATGAGACATATTGCAACATGCAGTTAATCTAATATAATTATGTATAATAAAAACTGATTTCCATTTCATCGAGTAGCTGGGTAAATGCTTTTCAATGAACTGACTCACATTCTCGTCTACTCTATTCCTTTTATATTTCTTTGATTCACCAATGAACATCTGCTTCTCAACAGTTTGCCCTATAGCTCTATGCAGTTCCTCATTAGAAATTTCCTCAAATCACAATTCTTATTCTCAGTTTGGCCTTGAATTTTTTCAAATTCATAGTTTAATATTCTTTTCTGCTTTTTATTATCAGTTGTAATTTAAGGAAACATTTCTTCCAAGAGCGAAGAAATCTCTATCCCTAATTTCTTTTCAACTCAGAAATAGCTTTTCCATCTCTCTTTGTGGATGCTCCCTCTTTGCATGTAATCCTAATGTCTATGTGATACAAATATGAACTATTTTAGTCTTTTGTGTTCTTTCACCATTGGGAGTTAATTTGTATCTTCTAACTTTGGCAAGAATAGTAACTTTCTGATACATGAGTGGAAAACGTATTCCATTCTGAGGTAGCAACATATATAGTCTTATCATTATATTTTATAAAGGAGATAAAAGCTCAGAAGCTAAGGTTTTATCATGAAAATCCATCATTTCTTATTGGCCACCGTAACTATTTTCTACATTCAAAGGATAGACCAAACATGGAAATAGATTTAACTATAGTTACAAACTTCCATGTGTGAAATCACAAGTGTCATTGTTTCTTTCTTGAACTCATTTCAATTTCTGGCCCTGAGTTACAGTTTACCAAATGAGAGAGAAATGTATCTATTTCTTTATTTGTTTTCCTTTCCCTTCCTCCTCTTCAATGGATAGCAATTCAGATCTGCAACTCAGTCTCGTTAAAGTTAAAACTGTCTAAAAATCTTACTTCTTTCCACTACTGTCTTGATTCTAAGTGTGTTTAAAATCTTACTTCATCCTACCAAGGTGTTGGTTCGTCCCAGGTGCTGTGTTGATCCTAAGTTCTAGGGAACTTGGAAGGTAGGACAGTCTTGATTAAGGTTTGTCTTAAGTTTGCATCCATCCATTGCTGTTAGCCTTGTCTAGTATGCCCTCTTGGTCCAAGCAACATACAGAGATTCCTCTGACCTAGAGCATCTCTTTCTCTTGTCTAAACTTCCTTTTCACCTTTTACTATTATGATTGCTCTGTGAAACCACCATCTTGCCTTTTATCCTTGAGAGAGTGTTTTATAGTTTACCTCCCTTTACCTTGATTTTTCCCTCTTTTCTTTAAGCTGACTTCCACACACCAAAAGGAGCATACTTAAATTTTGAAATACTCTCCCAGATTGCCTAGAAGCTATGGGAATAGATGCTGTATCTCAGCCAAATCATAGAAAACTAAGGTATAACCACCAGCCCTCTTGACCAACATCCTCCAGTGCACTGTACCTACTTTTGAGACTGACACCTTCCAACTCTCCAAACTATAAGAATGGTCCAGACTTAAAAGAGGTTTTGCATGGTGTCATTCCCTTGGAGTTTATTGAGAGGAGGCTTGAGCAAAGTCTGTACACTCTGGATTGCTCTTTGTTCTGTCATTTTCCAAAAAACGGCGGAATGAAGAATACCATTCTGCTTCACTGACAGAGATTTGTAGAAACAAAGGAGAAGCCCTCATGGTTACACTATTTGGGTATAGGCAAGCCAATTAAAATTATATATGCTGTTTCTCACCAAAATCCTCAACCTGCCAAGAAACCACTAAACTACAATCTTCTTTCACTAAGACATCACAAGTGAATGAAGGGAGCATGCAGGGAGCAGAAAATGACATTGAAGGGTATCAGGTAGAGAGACAGGTCCAATGGTACAAAGTGTTTCAATGGAAATGGAAAATTTAGTCTTTCAAATTTAGGGATCATGTTGGCAAAACTCACTGACATACCATGAAGAGTACTTCCACTTTTAAGTTACTCATTGTCTTAGACTATAGCAGCTAGAAGTCTAGCTCTGTTCAAGTTGAATTGTAGACATGTTCTTTCCCTATATCTTAAATATCTTCTTCTATTGACTACTTGACTCATGAATAAAAGTGCACAACTGACTGAACCACTGCAAAAAAAGAGTATGGGTAATAGAACTGGTAGGTGGTGTCATTGATGTTAACCTGAGAAAAGATTTGAGGATCTTTCCAGCTGCATGTAGGGTTTGTGGCTTTTTCTGTATTAAATCATTAAACATCTGATGCTCCATTAGGGGGAAGCTTCACTGGATATTTCCCACTTGTTCTTCCATATCTCTTTTTGCCCTTCATCCTATTCTGTGCCCCAAGAAACAAAACTGCATGCACTGCTTTATGGTCACCCTTGACCTCTGGCTTCAAGTTGAGGTTGGGCAGTTCAAGACATCAGGAGGAGATAAGAAGGAGGGAGGAAATGGCACCAGGATGTCGGCTTTCTCAATTCCCACACTAATCAGTCACTTTGGCTTGTTAGTATCCTTTTGTCAAAGGCTACTGCCCCTAGTAGATTGTCCTCTATACAACCAAGTCTTTCCTGCTTCCATTAAATGCTCTCTTCCCTTACCATTCAGTCTAGAATCACCTTCTTTCTTTTCACAAGTCCTGGGATGTTGTTCTGCCCTTCTTTGCCTTTCTGAACCTCCTGTTTAGTCACTAAGTCATGTCCAATTCTTTGTGACCCTGTGGACTGTAGCCCGCCAGCCTCCTCTGTCCATGGGATTTTCTAGGCAAGAATACTGAAGTGGGTGACCATTCCTTTCTCCAGGAGATCTTACTGACCCAGGGATTGAACTCACATATCCTGCATTGGCAGGTGGATTCTTTATCACTGAGTTACCTGGGAATTGCAAAATCTACCTGAAAATTTGTAAACATCACCTTTTTGAAACTGCCTTAATGTCAGTTGTCTATGCCATTTGTTTTTTGGGGGATCCTTCTGGATATTGGGGGTCTTCCTGCTGTGTAGTATATAACCCTCTCCTGAACAGTGCACCGCAGTGAACAGCAATCACAGTGTAGTGGAAATGTTTATTACACCTGTATTCAGTATTCAATTGTTGGTCTTCCTCAGTCAGTAAACCAGCATGCTTTTGGAAACTGATTACATTTCACTTAAGTGTCAGATGCTTATTTTCCACATAACTTCCATTGACTTGATTTGGAACTTTGAGGGATTTCATGTTTCTGCTATAAAATCTTTGAATGCAAACATAAGGAAAAGAACTTGACATACAAAGCCAGTCCCTGAAATTTGTATGTCGGAGATGAAGCGATTAAAATTGACATCAGCATCACCAAATGCCTAACTCTTTCCTCAAAAACCCTTTCAAAAGAAATGTATGTCTGTTTTTTGACATAAATAGAAAGGATTTTTTTTCAACAAACAAGAAATTTCATATTTCCAACTGAGTTGATTCCTGTTTAAGGTAAATGCATAATTAAATTATACATATTCTTCTACATTTACTACTATTTTGCTCAGGATTAGCTTTGAAACCATAATTTGGAAATTGTTTTGAGAAAAAGTTGAAAAATTTTGAGAGTCAAGCACACTGGCAAATTGATATCCCCTTGTCTACCTCTCTCCATATTTGTTTATGCTATTTTCTTTTCATCATGTCGATGTGGATGTCTTTTGGTCAGGTCTCATACTTGGTATTTAGAAAACGAAATCCTTTGTCTTCTCATACTACATATCCCTCTCATGGACTACTTTATTTGGTCACTGGCAAATACTGTCTTCTTGTTGCCTAGGCCCAAAGCCAAGGTGTCATTCTGGACTCCGTGTTTTCTGTCATGTCACATCTAATTCATTTAATTATGATGGTTGTGCTTTCAAGTCATACAGAGGAGAACTTTAAAAACACAAGTCAGAATTTGTCATTCTTTGCTCAAAGACCTCCATTAATTCCCCATCTCATTTAGCGCAAAAGCTAAATTCCTTAAATAGCTTGTAAAGTCCTCCAAAAGTATCACCCATTCATTTCCTATATGACATTCTCTACAAATACTCCTTTTTTTTTTTCCTGTTCCAACTTGACTGACCACTTTTATGTGTCTGCATATACTTGTATGTATGAGTATATGCTTGTGTCAGTGCATAGAGACACAACATATCTCATTTTATGGTGCTTTGCTTTATTGGAGAAGGAAATGGCACCCCACTCCAGTGCTCTTGCCTGGAGAATCCATGGACAGAGGAGCCTGGTAAGCTGCAGTCCATGGGGTCACTAAGAGTCGGACACGACTGAGTGACTTCACTTTCACTTTTTATTTTCATCCATTGGAGAAGGAAATGGCAACCCACTCCAGCGTTCTTGCCTGGAGAATCCCAGGGACCAGGGAGCCTGGTGGGCTGCCATCTATGGGGTTGTACAGAGTCAGACACGACTAAAGCAACTTAGCAGTAGCAGCAGCAGCTTTATGCTCTTCATGAACATTGTTTTTTTTTTTTTTTTTTCCAAATCAAAGGTTTGTGTCAGTCCTATATAAAGTAAATCTATCAGTGCCTTTTTTTTCCCAATAGCACTTGCTCATTTTGTGTCTCTGTGTTACATTTTGGTAACAATATTTCAAACCTTTTCATTATTATTTGTTATGGTCTGTAATCAGTGATCTTTGGTGTTACTATGACTCACTGAAAGCTCAGATGATGGTTAGCATTTTTTTAGCAATACAGTATTTTTTTCCTGTTTTTATTTTCCTTTTTGTTTGGAGGATAATTGCTTTACAAAGCCATAATAGTCTCTGCCCTTCAACAATGTGACTCAGCTAAAAATATACACGTATGTCCTCCATCTTGAACCTCTCCCCAATACAGTATTTTTAAATTAAGATATGTACATTGTTTTTTTTTAGACATAATGCTTTGCATATTTAATAGACTATAGTGTAAACATACTATTTGCACAGAAGAAAAAAAAAATTGTGACTTGCTTTATTGTGGTGGTCTGGAACTGAACCCACACTATTTCTTAAGATGCTTGTATTTATTTTATATTTGTTCCCTTTTGTATGTATGTAGGCATGGATTTTTGTAAGTGTGTCATGTATGTGTATGTTCATTAAAACCAGGTCTCCTCCTTCATCAAGACCTTCCACTCTCAGTCCCTTTTTTCTAGAATGCTCTTTGCATATATCACTGAATTCACATCTTGTTACAAGAACTTCTCAGAATACCTTTCCTGAAAAACCAGTTTAAAAGTTAAAAGCCTACAACTTATGCCCTTTTTCTGCTTTATTTTTCTATCACTTACTACCATACAGTATACTCTAGTTCACTGTGTTATTTAACATTTTCCCCAGCATAGAAAAATTTGAGTTCCATGAGGATAAGGAAATTTTATCTGTTTAAATTTTTAGCTTCCAGTCCTGTAGCCCCACCGCCTAGAAAAAAGTGCCTTTTACATTATAGGCATCCAAAAAATGTGTTAAACACACAGCTGGATAAGTGGTTTGATATTTTCACCTGCTGCTGCTGCTGCAAAGTTGCTTCAGTCGTGTCCGACTCTGTGCGACCCCATAGATGGCCTCCTACCAGGTTCCCCCATCCCTGGGATTCTCCAGGCAAGAACACTGGAGTGGGTTGCCATTTCCTTCTCCAATGCACAAAAGCGAAAAAAGTGAAGTCACTCAGTCATGTACGACTCTTCGCGACCCCATGGACTGCAGCCTACCAGGCTCCTCCATCCATGGGATTTTCCAGGCAAGAGTACTGGAGTGGGGTGCCATTGCCTTAATGTTAAAACATGTTTCTGTTGTTCTGTGTTTGTTAGCCTTGGAACATTTATAGGTATCTCCTTATATAGCTGTATTGATTCTGATAGTGAAAGACTGTTGCTCCTTGGTGGTTGGGGATTGTAAGTATAAAGTTTTGGGATGATTTTTGACTCCTTGGTTCCAAATCTCATTATTTTAATTGGACACTAAAGTTATTTGACTCCAACTAGGATAGGAACTCTGGCATTTGTGCTGATCTGAAGAGAGCAAATGTCCTTTCAATCCAGTTGTGCTTGCACTTCTACACTCTGCACAAGAAGCTCTTCCTCAGAAATGTGCATAACTAGTTACAGTAAATATGTCCTTAGCAAGACCTTTCCAGAGAGGCATAGTGTCTTCCCCCTATACCAGATGCTTATATTACCCTGTTTTATTGTCTGCGTATCACTTTCACCTCTCTGAAATTAAATACTTGATTCATTTGTTTTATACATTTGTTTTCTGAATCTCTTCCTTTAATAAAGCTTTCTATGACTGCAGGAACATGTCTGGGATGTTTAATCCAGTATCCTAATGCATTCCAGCCCTTGTAAGACATAAATGATGCTCATTGATGTTTATTTAATGAATGGATGGATAAATCTTTTATTGTTTCCTTTACAACAGAAGTTACAGGTGAAATAAAATTTTAGCAGTCCATATATCTTCTAACTTTTAGAAAATTATATTTAAATATATGAAAATGAAATGAAAGAATCTACTATATACCTATTAGAATGGCAAAAGTCCAGAACATTTACTACACCAAATTCTGGTGAAGATGTGAGCAGCAGGAATTTTCATTCATTGCAGGTGGGAATGATCAACTTTGACATAAAAATTTTGTTTGTTATCTAAAATGTATGTCTTTTCTGGCCAAACTAAGTCAATTTAAATGTGAATTAAATTAGTGTTTGAACAAGCTTGAAAAATCTTGTCCTAAGATAATTAATAAACTGATAAATTAAGAATATCCATTTCCTTTAAGTTTCCTCATACTAACTTTTTTATGTTCATAGGAGTTGCATATTTATTTTAGAAGATGATGACCATAATAAAAGTATTGACTCATTTTTATTCTGAGTACCTGAAGCATAACATATTATCCTGTGAAGTAAAAGATGTTTATAATGATTATGAAATGCAGGCTATAATCCATAACTCTTAATAGCTTAGAAAGTTTTCTGCATTTTTTTATTTCAACTGATTAGTCATACATTATAAAGCTGAAAATGTATGTGCGGAAAGGATCCAACATTTAATGCTAATACAACCACCTGAACTGACAATTTGGTTTGTGCTGCTGGAAAGTTTGGGTTATACAGTGGTGAGAGCTGGTATCCATCTAAACTCTCATAACCATTTTGGCAATTATACTCAACTATCTACAAAGTAAAATACATCTATCCAGTAGAAAAATAAACTAAAATTAATTAGGCTATATTGAATTCCTTTTACCAAACTGGGCACATTCTTGTGATAAATGGTCAGCTCTTTTAGGAAGTGGCATCAACTTAAAATCATGATATATATCAAATTAAAAAAACAATATTATATTTATACTTTCTTTTTGATCATCATGTTGTCTATATATTCATTCATAAGAGCCCACATCTAAAATGAGGTGTAAAACTAAATTAAAAAAATTAAAAAGCTAAGATTATGGCATCTGGCCCTATTACTTCAAGGTAAATACAGAGAGAAAAGGTGGAAGTAGTGACAGATTTCCTCTTCTTTGGCTCTAAAATCACTGTGGATAGTGACTTCAGACATGAAATCAGAAGACATTTGCTTCTTGTCAGGAAAGCTATGATAAACCTATACAGTGTTCTAAAGAGCAGAGATTAGTCTGCCAACAAAGGTTTATATAGTCTAGGTTATGGTTTTTCCAGTGGTTACACACGGTTGTTGCGAGCTGGACCGTAAAGAAGGTGGAGTGCCAAAGAACTGACACCTTCAAACTATATGGTGCTGGAGATTACTCCTGTGAATCCCTTGAAAAGAAAGGAGATCAAACCAGTCATTCTTAAGGGAAATCAATCCTGAATACCTGTTAGAAGGACTGATGCTGAAGCTAAAATTCCAGTACTCTGGTCACCAAATGTGAACAGCTAACTCATTGGAAAATTCCCTAATGCTGAGAATGATTGAGGACAGAAGAGAGCATCAGAGGATGAGATGGCTGGATGGCATCACTGCTGCAATGAACATGAACTTTGGTAAATTCGAAAGATAGTGAGGGATGGAGAGGCCTGGCATGCTGCAGTCCATGGGGTTGCAAAGAGTCGGACATGACTGGGACAACTGAACAATGAACAACAATATTAAATTTTAAAAAATAATGTTGCATTTATACTTTCTTTTTGATCATCATGTTGTCTATATGTTCATTCATATAAGATCCCATATCTAAAGTGAGGTTTGCTAAAAACTAATAATAAATGATACAGGTAACAAATGCTGTGTAGATTTAATAAAATATTTTATTTCATTGAAGAAGTGAAAATTCACATCCATTGCTTTATAATCTTTATGTATTTTGTGTTTCATTATTCATTTTCTTTACTTTGAGGACGTAGAACTTAGGAGTCCCCAGTTACCACTGAGATGCTGGAATTTTGACTGCAACTGTGTGAAACAAGAGATTCAGTATATTGAATCATATTATTTTTAAAGCACATTTGCATGATAGAGAATATAGATTAAGCACATGGTTTTCAAGTTGCATATAATGTGCTATTTTAAAAGATAGATTCTTTGGACCCGAGATATGTGGTAGTATCACTGATGTAGGGCAAGGGAGTATGGAGAAAATGCTGGCTATTACCTTGTGATTTTTAAAGGCACAAGATAATCATGGATTTGTGTATAAGAAAAAAAGTAGGATGTACTCCATGAATATCCAGTTAAGCTCTTGCAATACCCAATCAAGGTGGTTTGGGCTACAAGTACCCAGGTGCCATTTCTTTCCCAGGAAAGAAAAGATGATGTCCAGCGAGGGTCTTGGGTATAGTTTCCTAAGTGTCTTTCTGAGATACCTTGAGCACTTAAGCTGTATGAACAACCAATAATGTCTTTTCTCAAAGTATATGCCCAGTAATGGTATCACTGGATCATATGGTAGTTCAAAAAGACACGTACCCGTGTTCATTGCAGCACTATTTGCAATAGCCAGGACATGGAAGCCAGCTAAATGTCCATCAGCAGAAGAATGGATAAAAAAGATGTGGTACATATAGACAATGGAACATTACTCAGTCATAAAAAGGAAAGAAATTGGATCATTTGCAGTGATGTGTATGAACCTAGAGTCTGTTATACAGAGTGAAGTAACTCAAAAAGATAAAAACAAATAAAGTACATTAACACATATATATGGAATCTAGAGAAATGGTATGGATGAACCTATTTCCAAGGCAGAAAGTGTAGCAAGTGGACATGGGGTCAGTGAGGGGGACAAACTGAGAGTATAGACAGCTAGTGGGAAGCTGCTGTATAGCACAGGAAGCTCAGCTTGGTCTCTTTGATGACCTAGAGGGATAGGATGAGGGAGTGATGGGAGGGAGGCTCAAGAAGGAACGGGTATATGTATACTTATAGCTGATTCACATTGTTGTACAGCAGAAACTAATGCAGCATTGCAAAGCAGTTATGCTCCAATTAAAAAATAAAAATAAATATTAAAAAAAATAATAACTTTACCCAGAGACCTAGAATCCTTCAGGAGCAAAGAGACACAATATGATCAACCATCCAAGAATATGAAGAGCAGTTGTTATTATCAGGACAATAGGTTAGCATAGTAGCAGAGAGGGTCTGACAGACCAGCCTACACTACCCTGTCCCCTCCTTTAATTTCCTTCCCACTGCTACCACTAGGAGAACTTTGGCCTTGAATTGGAGAGTGTAGATGATCCAAAGGAAACTAATTGTTTTTTTAAACCTTGTTCTTGTTTTCTGTTCCCAAATGAATGGTAAGGTTCTTAAGTGCTTGCTGCATTTTAGCTCCATTAATAAATACCTAAGACACATTTTCATACTGTTCATGGGCATCTCAAGGCAAGAATACTGAAGTGGTTTGCCATTCTGTTCTCCAGTGGACCACATTCTGTCAGACCTCTCCACCATGACCTGCCCATCTTGGGTGGCCCCACACAGCATGGCTTAGTTTCATTGAGTTAGACAAGGCTGTGTTCCATGTGATCAAATTGACTAGTTTTCTGTGATTATGGTTTCAGTGTGTCTGCCCTCTGATGCCCTCTCACAACACCTACCGTCTTACATGGGTTTCTCTTACCGTGAACATGGGGTATCTCTTCACGGCTGCTCCACCAAAGCTCAGCCACTGCTCCTAACCTTGGAGGAGGGGTATCTCCTCACCTGGAATGTGAAGTCAAATGGGCCTTAGAAAGCATCACTACAAACAAAGCTAGTAGAAGTGATGGAATTCCAGTTGAGCTATTTCAAATCCTGAAAGATGATGCTGTGAAAGTGCTACACTCAATGTGCCAGCAAATCTGAGAAACTCAGCAGTGGCCACAGGACTGGAAAAGGTCAGTTTTCACTCCAATCCCAAAAAAAGGCAATGCCAAAGAATGCTCAAACTACCGCACAATTGCACTCATCTCACACACTAGTAAAGTAATGCTCAAAATTCCCCAAGCCAGGCTTCAGCAACACGTGAACTGCGAACTTCCAGATGTTCAAGCTAGTTTTCGAAAAGGCAGAGGGAACAGAGATCAAATTGCCAACATCCGCTGGATCATCGAAAAAGCAAGAGAGTTCCAGAAAAACATCTATTTCTGATTTATTGACTATGCCAAAGCCTTTGACTGTGTGGATCACAATAAATTGTGGAAAATTCTGAAAGAGATGGGAATACCAGATCACCTCACCTGCCTCTTGAGAAACCGGTATGCAGGTCAGGAAGCAACAGTTAGAACTGGACATGGAACAACAGACTGGTTCCAAATAGGAAAAGGAGTATGTCAAGGCTGTATATTGTCACCCTGTTTATTTAACTTCTATGCAGAGTACATCATGAGAAATGCTGGGCTGGAAGAAGCACAAGCTGGAATCAAGATTGCCGGGAGAAATATCAATAACCTCAGATATGCAGATGACACTACCCTTATGGCAGAAAGTGAAGAGGAACTAAAAGCCTCTTGGTGAAAATGAAAGAGGAGAATGAAAAACTTGGTTTAAAGCTCAACATTCAGAAAACGAAGATCATGGCATCTGGTCCCATCACTTCATGTGAAATAGATGGGGAAACAGTGGAAACAGCGTCAGACTTTATTTTTTGGGGCTCGAACATCACTGCAGATGGTGATTACAGCCATGAAATTGAAAGACACTTACTCTTGGAAGGAAAGTTATGACCAACCTAGATAACATATTAAAAAGCAGAGACATTACTTTGCCAACAAAGGTCCATCTAGTCAAGGCTATGGTTTTTCCAGTGGTCATGTATAGATGTGAGAGTTGGACTGTGAAGAAAGCTGAGCGCTAAAGAACTGATGCTTTTGAAGTGTGGTGTTGGAGAAGACTCTTGAGAGTCCCTTGGACTGCAAGGAGATCCAACCAGTCAATTCTAAAGGAAATCAGTCCTGGGTGTTCATTGATGCTAAAGCTGAAACTCCAGTACTTTGACCACCTTATGCGAAGAGTTGACTCATTGGAAAAGACTCTGATGCTAGGAGGGATTGGGGGCAGGAGGAGAAGGTGATGACAGAGGATGAGATGGCTGGATGGCATCACTGACTCGATGGACATGAGTTTGAGTGAACTCCGGGAGTTTGTGATGGACAGGGAGGCCTGGTATGCTGTGATTCATGGGATCGCAAAGAGTCGGACGTGACTGAGCGACTGAACTGAACTGAACTGAACTGAATACACATTTATCATTAAATACACAAGATAACCATATGAAGTAGAGTACTATTATTTTCCTCCCTTTCCTGATAGGAACTGCTGTATAATGGGCTTTATGAATTTTCCATACATCTTTGAGTGTGTAAGTGGTAGGGTAGGACTGTATGGCTCTACAGCTTATGCTCATGACCTCATACTGTGCAGAGACTATAGGTCTGTGATTCACATTGCACCCATTATAGTGGTCTGTACATAGTAATAGCTCAGTTCATCTCTGTTGCTCTAATAAAAAAGTAATATATTTTCATTCACTCATCAAATATGTGTTCAACCATTGAATGAGATCCAGATTTTTTTAAAATATTTATGTATTTGAGTCTGTTGGAGCTTAGCTTATTTAACTTATATGTAGAATACATCATGAGAAATGCTTGACTGGATGAAGCACAAGCTGGAATCAAGCTTGCCAGGAGACATATCAATAACCTCAGATATGCAGATGACACCACCCTTATGGTAGAAAGTAAAGAATAACTAAAGAGCCTCTTGATGAAAGTGAGAGAGGAGAGTGAAAAAGTTGGCTTAAAGCTCAACATTCAGAAAAATAAGATCATGGCATCTGCTCCCATCACTTCATGGAAAATAGATGGAGAAACAGTGGAAACAATGTCAGACTTTATTTTTAGGGGCTTCAAAATCACTGCAGATGGTGACTTCATCTGCAGTGGAATAAAAGATACTGCTTGGAAGAAAAGTTATGACCAACCTAGATAACATATTAAAAAGCAGAGACATTCCTTTGCCAACAAAGGTCCATCTAGTCAAGGCTATGGTTTTTCCAGTAGTCATGTATGGATGTGAGAGTTGGACTCTCACATAAAGAATGCTGAGCACTGAAGAACTGATGCTTTTGAACTGGGGAGTTTGAGAAGACTCTTGATAGTCCCTTGGACTGCAAGGAGATCCAACCAGTCCAATTCTAAAGGAAATTAATCCTGAACAGTTATTGGAACGACAGATGTTGAAGCTGAGACTCCAGTACTTTGGCCACCTGATATGAGGAACTGAGTCATTTGAAAAGACCCTGATGCTGGCAAAGATTGATGGTGGCAGGAGAAGGGGGCAACAGAGGATGAGATGGTGGATGGCATCATGGACTCAATGAACATGAGTTTGAGTAAACTCTGGGAGTTGGTGATGGACAGAGAGGCCCGGCATCCTGTAGTCCATGGGGTCGCCAAGAGTCAGACATGACTGAACAACTGAACTGAACGTGGCTTAGTTGTGGCACATAGGATCTTTTTGTGTGTGTGGTGAACAGACTCTCTAGTTGTGGCTCACTGGCTTAGTTGCTTTGTATCATGTGGGATCTTAGTTCCCTGACCAGGGATTGAACCTGAATCCCCTGCATTGCAAGGCAGATTCTTAACCACTGCCTACCAGGGAAATCACAGATTATTATTTTATTTTTAACAGCATAGTTTGAGCTGTGTGTATATGTATAGCAATTTGTGAATAACATTAGTCTAGAGGTGGAGAGGTAGGAAACACATGAAGGAAATAGCTGTTATGAGAGAGTTTTTTTCATACAGTTCAACATGGTCACATGGGGAGATACATAACCGTGCCTGGGGTGTGGGGTGGAGTCAGGTATGTTCCCTAGAAAAGGCAATGATGAAATGGATCTTGAAGAGTAAATGAAGATTAAGAGGATTTGATGGGGTGGATAGGCTAAGTAGCAGTATGCCTGGTAGAGGAAATTGCAGGTGGAAAAGTGTGTTAGAGAATAGCACATTTGGAGAAACTGAGTAATTGCCATGGTGATTTTAACCATCTATTAAACTGTTCACCTGATATAGATGTACTGTAGAATCCTGGAATTTCTGAAAAGGAGAAAAAGCTTTATGATGCAATAATCACCTGGATGTAAGGAAAGGAAACATCTGAGAGATGCTTTAAAAGCCTCAGGAAGCTGCTCCAGATCTGGTGACAGACGGTTCTGAATATGTAGGAGGCCTGACATTTTCCCTCTTCATTCTGGGTTGGCGAGTTAAAACTGTACTTTTTGAGATAGGATTGTCTCAAAGGAGGGGTCATGGGGCCCTTTGATAATTCAACATGAAATGTGTCTTAATTTTAGGGAACCACATGGAAAGTTATTGGAAAGGTGAGCATTATATTTTAAAATAATTGCCCTGAAGTGCTCAATTACATGTTTCTGAGTAACAACATCTGTTAGTTAGAAAATAAAGATCAAGTTCCCAGTCTCTCCAATGTACCCTTAAGTTATGAATAAACAGATTAAAGCATTTTATAAAATATATCTTACATTTGAGGTGACATTTTGGTGAATAGAATTAGTCCAACAAGGCGGAAATAAAGAAATGAGCTTTCTGATTTTTACTATTTATCACCATTTTTTATAGTTCTGTGGGTGTTTAGAGAAACAGCCTTGGAGTAAGAGAGACTGGATGCATGAATGAGTTGCTTAATATCTCCTGTCTTCTCAATTATAAGACAAGAATAATAAAAATAGCTCTCTCACATGGGTTTGAGGGGACTAAATGAATTAATATATGAAAGCATCTGTCTAAAAGTCTCAGATGTAGTGGTTTAAAACATGCTCATTTTCTTCCTTCTGTTATTGATCTGTTTTCAAAGTAAGTATAACATAACTCCCACCATAAATGTAAATTACTTAGCCATGCCCAGTAGGCACTCAGTCTATATTGGATGCCTCATGAAATCAACTGTAGAATTTCTCTCTTTTTTTATTATTTTGTCAGTAAGGCTCAGATTTTTAGAAGGAAATATTTGCCTAATTTGGAAAAGGTAATGGCAACCCACTCCCATACTCTTGTCTGGAAAATCCCATGGACGGAGGAGCCTGGTAGGCTGCAGTCCATGGGGTCGCTACAAGTCAGACAAGACTGAGCAACTTCACTTTCACTTTTCACTTTCATGCATTGGAGAAGGAAATGGCAACCCACTCCAGTGTTCTTGCCTGGAGAATCCCAGGAACGGGGGAGCCTGGTGGGCTGCCATCTGTGGGGTCGCACAGAGTCAGACACAACGGAAGCGACTTAGCAGCAGCAGCAGCAGCATTTGTCTAATCGGCCTCTGAAAAATTCTGGTGCTGGTGTTTTGATTATGCCCATATTATTAATAGCAGGGGGAAGGTTTATGACAGAAACAAACTTCAAAGTCAGCAGGCATCATATAAGTCCATCTAGTGTTAATCAGTAGAAGAGAATTCACAGGTAACATCTAAGAGGAAGAGAAAGAAATAGGATAGATCCCAGGGGAGATGTAAGTGTTCTGGCTACTTTGAAAACTAACATATCCCCAAATGACTTGGTTCAGACATCAGTCTTTTAGCCAGATATGTTGTTATTTTATTTTTGAATGCGTAACAAATATATCATCATGGATCAAAATTTACAAAATGTTATATAGGAAAAAATTGCCTCCTATCTCTACTCCAGATAACCAGTTTCCCTATCTGGAGGCAGTCCACGTTATTGTTTTCTTAAATATCTTTCAAAGAAAAACACCTACAAGCACACATACTTTTCCTTCTCTTTTTTAATTAAACAAATGGAAGTATACTAGGCACATTTTTCAGCCCTTTGACTTCTTTATTGAAAAACACAACTTGGATCAATTTTTATTGATACAGAAATTACTCTGATATGTGCAACTGAGAAAGTGCACAGACCCTAGAATCTGTGTATGACATCACATAAACATCACTTACTTCCTATTTCAGTGCTATGATATACCTGAATCTTCCCAGGGCTTGTTCACATTGTCATAAATACACATTTATCAATTAGGTTATTTATTTGTTGCTTTAATCTACTCCAGAGAGAACTTTAAAAGCAGAGTACAAGTCATCTTAGGGGCATTTGCTTGGTTGCAAAATACCCTCTTACACTTTTTATTTTGGAGCCACTAACACCTCTGTATGTAATTTATCTGAAAATAATTCCTGATATATGAATATTTTGTGTTCATGTATTTATAGAAGGACTTTTGTGATTACAGTTCTCTATTCAAACAGTGAGTCTCTAGGGACCAAGAAAACTTTCCTTTACAGACCCAAGATACTTCCAGATGCTGATTGTTTCTACCATTCACAGGGCATAGAGAAACCAGGCCCTACTGGTTTGCATTTTTATGAAGGAGGAAATTCCAGGTGGAATCATGGCCATGAAGTGTTGTTATAGAGTTTGTGTTCTGCAGCTGTCGCAGCAAGCAAATCTTGGAAGGAGTGATTCAGAGATTTTATTACATGTTTAGGGAACCATTGTTTTCAAGTGGAATGATGAATACAGGCAGATTTCGAAAATATGTGGGGAAAAATTATACCTAATTGGTCACTTGCATATGCATATCGTATGTCAACCCTGAAATTCAGTCTAGACAGCATTCCTGGAATATCCACGGTGTACCAGATTTTGTGCTAGGTCATGGGGCTGCAGAAATCTGAAAATGCATTTTTGACTACGTTATAGAGGAAGATGTGATAATCTAGCCTAAATCTACACCAAGTTGAGCAAGGTCAGCTTCTCTAAAAGTCAGCCAGAAGATAGGCCATAAACGTGATCATTGTGAAGCTGACTCTTAAGAGATGAAAGGAAGCTCTCAGAGTTAAATTCAGAATAGGGTAAATCAGACAAAAACTTATTAGTCTACATTAAATATAGCAAGCTGAGTTCAGGGATCTGTGGGAGGTCATAGGGCTAGAACTTAACTCATCTTGAAGAAGAAGGTGGAATTCCTGGGGAAGGTGATATTTGAGCAATGACTTTAATAAAAAGTAGGTGTTTTAGCACAAAAGTAAATAAAGTGCCTTCTGGAGAACAAATAAAAAAAAGCTAGATTTCAGATGCATGATAGAGTGTCGGGTTCTTGGATAATTTCAAGTAATTCTTAATGAGATTCAGGGTGAGCAAGGATCTGGGAAAACAGTAGAGATTGGAATGATTAGGTTACCAGGGATGTTGTACAAAGCACAGAGAGTTGGGGCACAAAAAGCTGACTTGAACACTACAGGATGAAAGCTACAGTAATTCACCTTCCAACAGTTGAAATGAAAAATAAAAGTCAGTTATTGACTTTAAATAACAACTAATCACCATAATTGTTGGAAGGTAGTTAGCTTGAGAAAGCCTGAAATCAAGGAGTCATATGTCATTCAATGCCAGCTGTTGCTTTCCCCGCCCCTTTGAAAAAAAAAAAAAATTAAAACAAAGCAAAACAGTTCATCTATCCCCCCATTTTCACCCCTCACAGCCTCTGGCAACTACCAATCCGAGATCTCTGTATCTATGACTTTTTTTTTTTAATCTATCTATCTCTCTGTTTATATTTCACACATAAGACAGATCATATGGTATTTATCTTTCTCTATCTGACTTATTTCACCTATCATTAAGCCCCCTGCATCTATCCGTGTTGTTCCAAATGGCAAGTTTTTTTTAATGACCGAATAATATTGCATTGCATATGATTATGTGTGTATATATATATATATATATATATATATATATATATATATATATATATGTATGTATTTATAAACACGCACCTACTTGCTATTTGTTTATCCATTCATCCTTTGATGGATACTTAGTTTGCTTCTATGTCTTGGTAATGGTAAGTAATTCTGCAATGAACACGTGGGAACATATATTATTTTTATGGAAGTGTTTTTTTTTTTTTTTATTTTCTTTGAATAAATGCCCAGAAGTATAATTGCTAGATCATATTATAGTTTGATTTTTAATGCTTTAAGGAATTTTCATACCTCCTTCCATAGTGCTATATCAATTTATAATCCCACCAACAGTGCACAGAGTTTCCCTTTCCTCCACATCCTCACCAACACTTGATATTTCTAGTCTTTTTTCTAATAGCTATTATAAAAGTTGTGAGGTGATTATCTTATTGTGGTTTTGATTTGCATTTCCCTGTGGTTAATGATGTAGAACATCTTTTCATGTGTCTGTTGGCCATCTATATGTCTTCTTTGGAAAAAAGACTATTCAGATCTTCTGCCCATTTTTAAAATGGGATTTTTGTTTTGCTTTTTTTTTTGGAGTTGTATGAATTCTTTATACACTTTGAATATTAGCTCCTTATCAGATATATTATTTGAAAATTTTTCTCCCATTCAGTAGGTTGCTGTCTTATCTTGTTGAAGGTTTTCTTTGTCGTACAGAAGTGTTTTCTTGTTTTTTGTTTGTTTGTTTGTTTGATTCAGTTCCACATATTTATTTTTTGTTGTTGTTGCTCTTGCTTTTGGTGTCAGATAAAAGTTATTATCACCAAGTCCTAATGTCAAGGAGCTTACGACCTATGTTTTCTTCTAGAAGTTTTATGTTCTCAGGTCTTACATTCAAGTCTTTGATTCATTTTGAGTTAATTTATGTATATAGTAATAAAGGTGCAATTTCATTCTTTCTCATGTGACTGTCCAATTTTCCCAATGCCATTTATTGAAGAGACTGTCCTCTCCCCATTGTATATTCTTAGCTCTTTTGCTGTGAATTTGTTGCCCATTTATGCGTGGGTGTGTATCTAGTCTCTCTGTTCTGTTCCGTTGATCTATGTGTCTGTTTTTGTGTCACCACCACACGGTTTTAATTACTATAGCTCTGTAACATTGTTTGAAATCAGGGACTGTGATGCCTCTCCAGCTTTGTTGTTCTTTGCCAAGACTGCTTTGTCTATTTGAAGTCTTTCATGGTTCTGCACAAATATTAGAATTGTTTGCTTTATTTTTGTGAAAAATGCCATTGGAATTTTGATAGAGATTGCATTGAATCTACAGATGGTTTTAGGTATGGACATTTAAAAAATATTGTTTCTAATTCACAAGCATGGGATATCTTTCCAGTTACTTGTGAGGTCTTTTGCCCTGATTTCTTTCATTAATGTCTTGTAGGTTTTAGTATTCTTTTTTCTCTTTGTTTTTCTTCTGTTACTGACATGCTGAGGTTTCACGCTGTGTCCTATGGTGGTCAGGCTTTCCGATAGCATGTCACATGACACCAGACAAGCCAGGAACGAACACAACCAGATGTAGAACTCATGTGTCAAGACAGCTTTTCTCACTCCCAGAGGAAAACCTGACTTCTCTGCCCTGGTCACATGCTTGCCTTCTCCTAAGTCTTCTGGGCTGAGATATGATATGCAGTGACTAGTCCATTCCAGGTTATATATCAGGAGACCATGTCAGTTAGCAGAAAGATGTAAAGAGGAATTTTAGGCAAAGATTTTAGTCCACAATGAGATAAATACTAAAAGTCTTGTGTAGCTGCAACCATAGATGGTGTTTTTATTCCAGCAAATTTTAGAAACTATCACAGTATATCTGTATCTATAGTATAAGATGATGAGACTATTAAATAGAATAATAATCAATCTATGATATTAACATATTTGAATACAGCTCTTCTAGCTCTGAAACCAGCCTCTTCTGTCTCCCTTGTTTCCTAGCTCTTTGAATGACACTATTTATCTCCTAGATTCTGAAGCCATGCAGTTATTTATTTTTGTTCTTTCTTTTCTTCTTCAATCTCCATATTGGATCAATAGTTAATTCCTATTGAATAAACTTAGAAATATATTCTGGCTTATGAAATTCTGACACATGTTACAAGATGAGTAGTTCTTGAACATGCTATGCTAAATGAAATAAATCAGACATGAGATAAAAACTATATGATTCCTGTAATGTGAGGTTCCTAGAGTAGTCATACAGGAAGTAGAATGATGGTTCTCAAGAGTAGAGGGAAGCAAGAATAGGGAGTTATGATTTAATGGATACAGAGTTTCAGTCTGGGAAGATGAAAATTTTCTGGGGTAATGATTGTACAGGCCTCCCAGGGGGTACTAGTGGTAAGAACCCGCCTGCCAAGCAGGAGATGAAAGAGATGAGGGCTCAGTTCCTAGGTTGGGAAGATCCCCTGGAAGAGGGCATGGCAATCTACTCCAGTATTCTTGCCTGGCAAATTCCATGCATAGAGGAGCCTGGTAGGCTACAGTCCATAGGGTCACAGAGTCAGACATGACTGAAGCAACTTAGCACAATGGTTGTATAACAATTTGAATTTCTTAATGCCACTGAACTATATACTCAAACATGGTTTAAAATGGTTGATTTTATATTATGGATATTTTAACATATAAAAAAAATTATCTCTGGTTCTATCTCCCTATTTCTTTCCACTGAACTTCTCTTGTGCTGGTGAACATCATCTCTCACTGGTACAATTAAAATGGGCTACTAACTGGATACTCTACCTCTATCTTCCCCACCTATTGCCCACCATGAAATGTTACATACCAGTAATTCTCCAAAACTAATGTAATTTTGCCATTCCCTTATGCAAATTATGCACGGCCCTCAAGTAACTCTAACATAGCCCTTGTATGGTTCACAGGGTGCTTTACAATCTCCCCTGACCTCTGAAGACTGATACATTGAAATCTTTTGAAAGTGAAATCTAATTTCCTGGCTATGCTCCCCATTATGATTTTGCTACTAGGCTGCTATATTGCCATTTCCTCTTCTGGAATCACATCTTCCAAATATATGTCCCTACATTGAGAATAGGAGCTGTATCTCACTGATTTTTCAATTACATTCCCATCCCATGGCACAGTGGCCTGGGCCCCGGCAGTAGAATACATACATATACATAGACACATGCACAGATACGTATTTGAAAGAATGTTTTAGATTTATTTTTAAAATAATATGAGAATGGGTAAATGCACTTAAGAAAATATTCATTATGAACAAAAAAAAAAAAAAGAGAGAGAATTAGTCATATCCTAAGGAGAAGGGAATGGCAACCACTTCAGTATTCTTGCCTTGAGAACCCCATGAACAGTATGAAAAGGAAAAATGATAGGATACTGAAAGAGAAACTCCACAGGTCAGAGGTGCCCATATGCTACTGGAGATCAGTGGAGGATAACTCCAGAAAGAATGAAGGGATGGAGCCCAAAGCAAAAACATACCCACTGTGGATGTGACTGGTGATAGAAGCAAGGTCCGATGCTGTAAAAGAGCAATATGCATAGGAACCTGGAATGTCAGGTCCATGAATCAAGGCAAACTGGAAGTGGTCAAACAAGAGACGGTAAAGAGTGAATGTCGACATTCCTAGGAATCAGCGAACTCAAATGGGCTGGAATGGGTGAATTTAACTCAGATGACCATTATATCTACTACTGTGGCCTGGAATCCCTCAGAAGAATGCAGTGGCCATCATGGTCAACAAAAGAGTCTGAAATGCAGTGCTTGGATGCAATCTCAAAAACGACAGAATGATCTCTGTTTGTTTCCAAGGCAAACTATTCAATATCACAGTAATCCAAGTCTATGCTCCAACCAGTAACACTGAAGAAGCTGAAGTTGAACGGTTCTATGAAGACCTACAAGACCTTATAGAACACCCAAAAAAGATGTCCTTTTCATTATAGGGGACTGGAATGCAAAAGTAGGAAGTCAAGAACCACCTGGAGTAACAGGCAAATTTGGCCTTGGAATATGGAATGAAGCAGGGCAAAGACTAATAGAGTTTTGCCAAGAAAATGCACTGGTCATAGCAAACACCCTCTTCCAACAACACAAGAGAAGACTCTATACATGGACATCACCAGAAGGTCAACACCGAAATCAGAGTGATTATATTCTTTGCAGCCAAAGATGGAGAAGCTTTATACAGTCAGCAAAACAAGACCAGGAGCTGAACCTGTGGTTCAGACCATGAACTCCTTATT